>NC_092728.1:109961233-109976596 GCF_047496885.1 Scyliorhinus torazame | reverse complement strand
TAATTGTATATTGGACTGTTAAATCATATTTTTGGAGAGTGTTTATCTGAGACAAGGCAGTTGCCATTTAGTTTTAGTTTTCGTTTTTGTTATATATTATTTATTCTTTGTTTATAAAACAGGTCATTGTTATTTATATTATTGTGTAAAGGATACACAATGTACTGTGATGGTTGACCAAAAATTTTCAATAAAATATTTAAAAAAAAAAGAGATGAATCTGACTGGAACAGAGCAATGAGAAGAGCTCCCTCCCCCGGGGCAAATACTGTCACCGAGGCAGTCAGAGTTCACTCGGAGGGGCAGAGTAATCAGCAGAAGACCCAAACTTCCTCCAGCAACAGACAGGCTCATTACCCGGTGGAATTTTAAAAATTAAATTTACAGTACACAATTCTTTTTTTCCCCCAAATAAAGTGGCAATTTAGCGTGGCCAATCCACCCACCCTGCATATCTTTGGGTTGTGGGGGTGAGACCCACGTAGTCACGGGGAGAATGTGCAAACTCCACACGGACAGTGACCCGGGGCCGGGATCGAACCTGGGACCTCGGCGATGTGAGGCAGCAGTGCTAACCACTGCACCACCATGCTGCCTTCACATAGGACAAGAGACAGCATAACAGCACGGGGTTAGGCACAGAGTAAAGCTCCCTCTTCACTGTCCCCATCAAACACTCCCAGGACAGGTACAGCACGGGGTTAGATACAGCGTAAAGCTCCCTCTACACTGTCCCCATCAAACACTCCCAGGACAGGTACAGCACGGGGTTAGATACAGAGTAAAGCTCCCTCTGCACTGTCCCTATCAAACACTCCCAGGACAGGTTCAGCACAGGGTTAGATACAGAGTAAAGCTCCCTCTATACTGTCCCCATCAAACACTCCCAGGACAGGTACAGCACGGGGTTAGATACAGAGTAAAGCTCCCTCTGCACTGTCCCTATCAAACACTCCCAGGACAGGTTCAGCACAGGGTTAGATACAGAGTAAAGCTCCCTCTACACTGTCCCCATCAAACACTCCCAGGACAGGTACAGCACGGGGTTAGATACAGAGTAAAGCTCCCTCTGCACTGTCCCTATCAAACACTCCCAGGACAGGTTCAGCACAGGGTTAGATACAGAGTAAAGCTCCCTCTATACTGTCCCCATCAAACACTCCCAGGACAGGTTCAGCACAGGGTTAGATACAGAGTAAAGCTCCCTCTATACTGTCCCCATCAAACACTCCCAGGACAGGTACAGCACGGGGTTAGACATAATGAAGTTTATACTGACTCGATTTCCTTTTTCACCAGGAAGGCCAGGGAGTCCATCAAAGCCTCGGTCACCCTGTCAAATCAGACAGAATTTTAGTTCAATCAGAAACTATAGCAATAATTTTCTTACATCAGCTCCTGTCCGGTCTGTGTGTGTCTCAGTGTCAGCTCCTGTACGGTCTGTGTGTGTGTCTCAGTATCAGCTCCTGTACGGTCTGTGTGTGTGTGTCAGTGTCAGCTCCTGTACGGTGTGTGTGTGTGTGTGTGTGTGTGTGTGTGTGTGTGTGTCTCAGTGTCACCTCCTGTCCGGTCTGTGTGTGTGTGTCTCAGTGTCAGTTTCTGTACGGTCTGTGTGTGTGTGTGTCTCAGTGTCAGCTCCTGTACGGTCTGTCTGTGAGTGTCTCAGTGTCAGCTCCTGTACGGTCTGTGTGTGTGTGTGTGTGTGTGTGTGTGTGTGTGTGTCTCAGTGTCAGTTCCTGTACGGTCTATGTGTGTGTGTGTGTGTGTGTGTGTCTCAGTGTCAGTTCCTGTACGGTCTATGTGTGTGTGTGTGTGTGTGTGTGTCTCAGTGTCACCTCCTGTCCGGTCTGTGTGTGTGTGTCTCAGTGTCAGTTCCTGTACGGTCTGTGTGTGTGTCTCAGTGTCAGCTCCTGTCCGGCCTGTGTGTGTTTCAGTGTCAGCTCCTGTCCGGTCTGTGTGTGTCTCAGTGTCAGCTTCTGTACGGTCTGTGTGTGTGTCTCAGTGTCAGCTCCTGTACGGTCTGTGTGTGTCTCAGTGTCAGCTCCTGTACGGTCTGTGTGTGTGTGTGTGTGTGTGTGTGTGTGTGTGTGTGTGTGTGTCTCAGTGTCAGCTCATGTACGGTCTGTGTGTGTCTCAGTATCAGCTCCTGTACGGTCTGTGTGTGTGTGTGTCTCAGTGTCAGCTCCTGTACGGTCTGTGTGTGTGTGTGTCTCAGTGTCAGTTCCTGTACGGTCTGTGTGTGTGTGTCTCAGTGTCAGCTCCTGTACGGTCTGTGTGTGTCTCAGTGTCAGCTCCTGTACGGTCTGTGTGTGTCTCAGTGTCAGTTCCTGTACGGTCTGTGTGTGTGTCTCAGTGTCAGTTCCTGTACGTTCTGTGTGTGTGTGTGTGTGTCTCAGTGTCAGCTTCTGTACGGTCTGTGTGTGTCTCAGTATCAGCTCCTGTACGGTGTGTGTGTGTGTGTGTTTGTGTCTCAGTGTCAGCTCTTGTACGGTCTGTGTGTGTCTCAGTATCAGCTCCTGTCCGGTCTGTGTGTGTGTGTCTCAGTGTCAGCTCCTGTACGGTCTGTGTGTGTGTGTGTCTCAGTGTCAGCTCCTGTACGGTGTGTGTGTGTGTGTGTGTGTGTCTCAGTGTCAGCTCCTGTACGGTCTGTGTGTGTGTGTGTGTGTGTGTGTGTCTCAGTGTCAGCGCCTGTACGGTCTGTCTGTGTGTCTCAGTGTCAGCTCCTGTACGGTCTGTGTGTGTGTGTCCCAGAGTCAGCTCCTGTACGGTCTGTGTGTGTGTCTCAGTGTCAGCTACTGTACGGTCTGTGTGTGTGTGTGTGTGTGTGTCCCAGTGTCAGCTCCTGTACGGTCTGTGTGTGTGTCTCAGTGTCAGTTCCTGTACGGTCTGTGTGTGTGTCTCAGTGTCCGCTCCTGTACGGTCTGTGTGTGTGTCTCAGTGTCAGTTCCTGTACGGTGTGTGTGTGTCTCAGTGTCAGCTCCTGTACGGACTGTGTGTGTGTCTCAGTGTCAGTTCCTGTACGGTCTGTGTGTGTGTATCAGTGTCAGCTCCTGTACGGTCTGTGTGTGTGTCTCAGTGTCAGCTCCTGTACGGTGTGTGTGTGTGTGTGTGTGTGTGTGTGTGTGTGTGTGTCTCAGTGTCAGCTCCTGTACGGTCTGTGTGTGTGTGTGTGTCTCAGTGTCAGCTCCTGTACGGTCTGTGTGTGTGTCTCAGTGTCAGCTCCTGTACGGTCTGTGTGTGTCTGTGTGTCTCAGTGTCAGTTCCTGTACGGTATGTGTGTCTGTGTGTGGGTATGTGTGTGTGTCTCAGTGTCAGTTCCTGTACGGTCTGTGTGTGTGTGTGTGTGTGTCAGTACCTGTACGGTCTGTGTGTGTCTGTGTGTCTCAGTGTCGGCTCCTGTACGGTCTGTGTGTGTGTGTGTGTCTCAGTGTCAGCTCCTGTACGGTCTGTGTGCCTGTGTGTGTGTCTCAGTGTCAGCTCCTGTAAGGTCTGTGTGTGTGTCTCAGTGTCAGCTCCTGTACGGTCTGTGTGTGTGTGTGTGTGTGTGTGTGTGTGTGTGTGTGTGTGTGTGACTCAGTGTCAACTCCTGTACGGTCTGTGTGTGTGTCTGTGTCTCAGTGTCAACTCCTGTACGGTCTGTGTGTGTGTGTGTGTCTCTCAGTGTCAGCTCCTGTACGGTCTGTGTGTGTGTGTCTGTGTGTCTCAGTGTCAGCTCCTGTACGGTCTGTGTGTGTGTCTCAGTGTCAGCTCCTGTACGGTCTGTGTGTGTGTCTCAGTGTCAGCTCCTGTACGGTCTGTGTGTGTGTCTCAGTGTCAGCTCCTGTACGGTCTGTGTGTGTGTCTCAGTGTCAGCTCCTGTACGGTCTGTGTGTGTGTGTCTCAGTGTCAGCTCCTGTACGGTCCATGTGTGTGTCTCAGTGTCAGCTCCTGTACGGTCTGTGTGTGTGTCTCAGTGTCAGCTCCTGTACGATCTGTGTGTGTGTCTCAGTGTCAGCTCCTGTACGGTCTGTGTGTGTGTGTCTCAGTGTCAGATCCTGTACGGTCTGTGTGTGTCTCTCAGTGTCAGCTCCTGTACGGTCTGTGTGTGTGTGTGTGTGTGTCTGTGTGTATCACAGTGTCAGCTCCTGTACGGTCTGTGTGTGTCTCAGTGTCAGCTCCTGTCCGGTCTGTGTGTGTGTCTCAGTGTCAGTTCCTGTACGGTGTGTGTGTGTGTGTGTGTGTGTCTCAGTGTCAGTTCCTGTACGGTCTGTGTGTGTCTCTCAGTGTCAGCTCCTGTACGGTCTGTGTGTGTCTCAGTGTCAGCTCCTGTCCGGTCTGTGTGTGTGTCTCAGTATCAGCTCCTGTACGGTCTGTGTGTGTGTGTGTCTCAGTGTCAGTTCCTGTACGGTCTGTGTGTGTGTGTCTCAGTGTCAGCTCCTGTAATGTGTGTGTGTGTCTCAGTGTCAGCTCCTGTACGGTCTGTGTGTGTCTCAGTATCAGCTCCTATCCGGTCTGTGTGTGTGTGTGTGTGTGTGTGTGTGTGTGTGTCTCAGTGTCAGCGCCTGTACGGTCTGTGTGTGTGTGTGTGTGTCTCAGTGTCAGCTCCTATACGGTCTGTGTGTGTGTGTCTCAGTGTCAGCTCCTGTACGGTCTGTGTGTGTGTGTGTGTGTGTGTCTCAGTGTCAGCTCCTGTACGGTCTGTGTGTGTGTCTCTCAGTGTCAGCTCCTGTACGGTCTGTGTGTGTGTGTGTGTGTGTCTCAGTGTCAGCTCCTGTACGGTCTGTGTGTGTGTCTCTCAGTGTCAGCTCCTGTACGGTCTGTGTGTGTGTGTGTGTGTGTGTGTGTGTGTCTCAGTGTCAGCGCCTGTACGGTCTGTGTGTGTGTGTGTGTCTCAGTGTCAGCGCCTGTACAGTCTGTGTGTGTCCCAGTGTCAGCTCCTGTACGGTCTGTGTGTGTCTCAGTGTCAGCTCCTGTCCGGCCTGTGTGTGTCTCAGTGTCAGCTCCTGTACGGTCTGTGTGTGTCTCAGTGTCAGTTCCTGTACGGTCTGTGTGTCTGTGTGTGTGTGTGTATGTCTCAGTGTCAGTTCCTGTACGGTCTGTGTGTGTGTCTCAGTGTCAGTTCCTGTACGGTCTGTGTGTGTGTGTCTCAGTGTCAGTTCCTGTACGGTCTGTGTGTGTGTGTCTCAGTGTCAGCTCCTGTACGGTCTGTGTGTGTGTCTCAGTGACAGCTCCTGTCCGGTCTTTGTGTGTGTGTGTGTGTGTGTGTGTGTGTGTGTGTGTGTGTGTGTGTGTGTGTGTGTCTCAGTATCAGCTCCTGTACGGTCTGTGTGTGTGTCTGTGTGTCAGTTCCTGTACGGCCTGTGTGTGTCTCAGTGTCAGCTCCTGTACGGTCTGTGTGTGTGTGTGTGTGTGTGTGTCTGTGTCTCAGTGTCAGCTCCTGTACGGTCTGTGTGTGTGTCTCAGTGTCAGCTCCTGTACGGTCTGTGTGAGTGTGTGTGTGTGTGTGTCTGTGTGTGTCTCAGTGTCAGTTCCTGTACGGTCTGTGTGTGTCTCAGTATCAGCTCCTGTACGGTCTGTGTGTGTGTGTGTGTGTGTCTCAGCGTCAGCTCCTGTACGGTCTGTGTGTGTGTGTGTCTCAGTGTCCGCTCCTGTACGGTGTGTGTGTGTCTCAGTGTCAGCTCCTGTACGGTCGGTCGGTGTGTGTGTGTGTGTGTGTGTGTCTGTGTATGTGTCTCAGTGTCAGCTCCTGTACGCTCGGTGTGTGCCGTGTCTCAGTGTCAGTTCCTGTACGGTCTGTGTGTGTGTGTCTTAGTGTCAGCTCATGTACGGTCTGTGTGTGTCTCAGTGTCAGCTCCTGTACGGTCTGTGTGTGTGTGTGTCTCAGTGTCAGCTCCTGTACGGTCTGTGTGTGTGTCTCAATGTCAGCTCCTGTACGGTCTGTGTGTGTGTCTCAGTGTCAGCTCCTGTACGGTCCTGTGTGTGTGTGTGTGTGTGTGTGTGTGTGTCTCAGTGTCAGCTCCTGTACGGTCTGTGTGTGTGTCTCAGTGTCAGCTCCTGTACGGTGTGTGTGTGTGTCACAGTGTCAGCTCCTGTACGGTCTGTGTGTGTGTCACAGTGTCAGCTCCTGTACGGTCTGTGTGTGTGTCTCAGTGTCAGCTCCTGTACGGTCTGTGTGTGTGTGTGTGTGTCTGTGTGTGTGTGTCTCAGAGTCAGCTCCCTGTACGGTCTGTGTGTGTGTCACAGTGTCAGCTCCTGTCCGGTCTGTGTGCGTGTCACAGTGTCAGCTCCTGTACGGTCTGTGTGTGTGTGTGTGTGTGTGTGTGTGTGTGTCTCAGTGTCGGCTCCTGTATGGTCTGTGTGTGTGTCTCAGTGTCAGCTCCTGTACAGTCTGTGTGTGTGTGTGTGTGTGTGTGTGTGTGTGTATCTCAGTGTCAGCTCCTGTACGGTCTGTGTGTGTGTCTCAGTGTCAGCTCCTGTATGGTCTGTGTGTGTGTCACAGTGTCAGCTCCTGTACGGTCTGTGTGTGTGTGTGTGTGTGTGTGTGTGTCTCAGTGTCAGCTCCTGTACGGTCTGTGTGTGTGTCTCAGTGTCAGCTCCTGTACGGTCTGTGTGTGTGTCACAGTGTCAGCTCCTGTACAGTCTGTGTGTGTGTCTCAGTGTCAGCTCCTGTACGGTCTGTGTGTGTTTGTGAGTGTGTGTGTGTCTCAGTGTCAGCTCCTGTCCGGTCTGTGTGTGTGTCACAGTGTCAGCTCCTGTACGGTCTGTGTGTGTGTCACAGTGTCAGCTCCTGTACGGTCTGTGTGTGTGTGTGTGTGGTGTGTGTGTGTCTCAGTGTCAGCTCCTGTACGGTCTGTGTGTGTGTCTCAGTGTCAGCTCCTGTATGGTCTGTGTGTGTGTCACAGTGTCAGCTCCTGTACGGTCTGTGTGTGTGTGTGTGTGTGTGTGTGTGTCTCAGTGTCAGCTCCTGTACGGTCTGTGTGTGTGTCTCAGTGTCAGCTCCTGTACGGTCTGTGTGTGTGTCACAGTGTCAGCTCCTGTACAGTCTGTGTGTGTGTCTCAGTGTCAGCTCCTGTACGGTCTGTGTGTGTTTGTGAGTGTGTGTGTGTCTCAGTGTCAGCTCCTGTCCGGTCTGTGTGTGTGTCACAGTGTCAGCTCCTGTACGGTCTGTGTGTGTGTCTCAGTGTCAGCTCCTGTACAGTCTGTGTGTGTCTCAGTGTCAGCTCCTGTACAGTCTGTGTGTGTGTGTGTGTGTGTGTATGTCTCAGTTGTCAGCTCCTGTATGCCGCACTCAGAGAGTACTATGTTTTCGTACTGTGATTTGCTGCAGAATCTGTGGTTACCTTCCGCCCTGTTGTTCCCGGCATTCCTCTGGATCCATCCGACCCTGCCCGGCCCTGACAAAGCAGAAAATCAGTCACACAGTGAAAAGCATCGACTCTCACTGGGGTACAGGGTCCCCTCCTCTCCTGAAGGTGCTGACTCTCACTGTGGTACAGTCCCCCTCCTCTCCTGAAGGTGCTGACTCTCACTGGGGTACAGACCCCCTCCTCTCCTGAAGGTGCTGACTCTCACTGGGGTATAGACTCTCCCTACTCTCCTGAAGGTGCTGACTCTCACTGGGGTACAGGGTCCCCTCCTCTCCTGAAGGTGCTGACTCTCACTGGGGTACGTGTCCCCCTCCTCTCCTGAGGTGCTGTCTCTCACTGGGTTTACAAGGTCCCCTCCTCTCCTGAAGGTGCTGACTCTCACTGGGGTACAGACCCCCTCCTCTCCTGAAGGTGCTGACTCTCACTGGGGTATAGACTCTCCCTACTCTCCTGAAGGTGCTGACTCTCACTGGGGTACAGGGTCCCCTCCTCTCCTGAAGGTGCTGACTCTCACTGGGGTACGTGTCCCCCTCCTCTCCTGAGGTGCTGTCTCTCACTGGGTTACAAGGTCCCCTCCTCTCCTGAAGGTGCTGACTCTCACTGGGGTACAGGGTCCCCTCCTCTCCTGAAGGTGCTGACTCTCACTGGGGTACAGGGACCCTCCTCTCCTGAAGGTGCTGACTCTCACTGGGGTACAGGGTCCCTCTCCTGAAGGTGCTGACTCTCACTGGGGTACAGGGTCCCCTCCTCTCCTGAAGGTGCTGACTCTCACTGGGGTACAGACCCCCTCCTCTCCTGAAGGTGCTGACTCTCACTGGGGTATAGACTCTCCCTACTCTCCTGAGGTGCTGACTCTCACTGGGGTACAGGGTCCCCTCCTCTCCTGAAGGTGCTGACTCTCACTGGGGTACGTGTCCCCCTCCTCTCCTGAGGTGCTGTCTCTCACTGGGTTACAAGGTCCCCTCCTCTCCTGAAGGTGCTGACTCTCACTGGGGTACAGACCCCCTCCTCTCCTGAAGGTGCTGACTCTCACTGGGGTATAGACTCTCCCTACTCTCCTGAAGGTGCTGACTCTCACTGGGGTACAGGGTCCCCTCCTCTCCTGAAGGTGCTGACTCTCACTGGGGTACGTGTCCCCCTCCTCTCCTGAGGTGCTGTCTCTCACTGGGTTACAAGGTCCCCTCCTCTCCTGAAGGTGCTGACTCTCACTGGGTACAGGGTCCCCTCCTCTCCTGAAGGTGCTGACTCTCACTGGGGTACAGGGACCCTCCTCTCCTGAAGGTGCTGACTCTCACTGGGGTACAGGGTCCCTCTCCTGAAGGTGCTGACTCTCACTGGGGTTACAGGGTCCCCTCCTCTCCTGAAGGTGCTGACTCTCACTGGGGTACAGGGTCCCCTCCTCTCCTGAAGGTGCTGACTCTCACTGGGGTACAGGGTCCCCTCCTCTCCTGAAGGTGCTGACTCTCACTGGGTTACAGGGTCCCCTCCTGTCCTGAAGGTGCTGACTCTCACTGGGGTACAGGGTCCCCTCCTCTTCTGAAGGTGCTGACTCTCACTGGGGTACAGAGTCCCCCTCCTCTCCTGAAGGTGCTGACTCTCACTGGGGTACAGAGTCCCCCTCCTCTCCTGAAGGTGCTGACTCTCACTGGGTTACAGGGTCCCCTCCTCTCCTGAAGGTGCTGACTCTCACTGGGGTACAGGGTCCCCTCCTCTCCTGAAGGTGCTGACTCTCACTGGGGTACAGGGTCCCCTCCTCTCCTGAAGGTGCTGACTCTCACTGGGGTACAGGGTCCCCTCCTCTCCTGAAGGTGCTGACTCTCACTGGGGTACAGGGTCCCCTCCTCTCCTGAAGGTGCTGACTCTCACTGGGGTACAGGGTCCCTCTCCTGAAGGTGCTGACTCTCACTGGGGTACAGGGTCCCTCTCCTGAAGGTGCTGACTCTCACTGGGGTACAGGGTCCCCTCCTCTCCTGAAGGTGCCTGACTCTCACTGGGGTACAGGGTCCCCTCCTCTCCTGAAGGTGCTGACTCTCACTGGGGTACAGGGTCCCTCTCCTGAAGGTGCTGACTCTCACTGGGTACAGGGTCCCTCTCCTGAAGGTGCTGACTCTCACTGGGGTACAGGGTCCCCTCCTCTCCTGAAGGTGCTGACTCTCACTGGGGTACTGAGTCCCCTCCTCTCCTGAAGGTGCTGACTCTCACTGGGGTACAGAGTCCCCCTCCTCTCCTGAAGGTGCTGACTCTCACTGGGTTACAGGGTCCCCTCCTCTCCTGAAGGTGCTGACTCTCACTGGGGTACAGGGTCCCCTCCTCTCCTGAAGGTGCTGACTCTCACTGGGGTACAGGGTCCCCTCCTCTCCTGAAGGTGCTGACTCTCACTGGGGTACAGGGTCCCCTCCTCTCCTGAAGGTGCTGACTCTCACTGGGGTACAGGGTCCCTCTCCTGAAGGTGCTGACTCTCACTGGGTACAGGGTCCCTCTCCTGAAGGTGCTGACTCTCACTGGGGTACAGGGCCCTCTCCTGAAGGGTGCTGACTCTCACTGGGGTACAGGGTCCCCTCCTCTCCTGAAGGTGCTGACTCTCACTGGGGTACAGTGAACACATGCCCAGTTTATTTCCTCTCTCTGTGTAACTTATCTCTTGGTGTCCAGGCCTCATTCTGGGAAATCTACCCTGAACTCCCCCCGGCTCAGAAAAACCTTCCGCCCGGCCCCCCGGGGGCCGACTTCTCTCTAATGCACATTCCAGGTTCTCAATCTGGAAATAATCTTTCCTTTTCTTCCTCTCTGGTTCATTATCGATTCTCTTCCATCTGTGCCTGCCCAGCCTCCAGTCCCAACAACACTGCCCCTGATAAACCCCATCAGAAACATTCCTGAATTTGAAGAATTCAACTGTCTCCATATCCAGCCCACCTCACCATTCCCTCATACCCTCCCTCTCCCTACACTCCCCTCACCCCCTCCCCACACTCCCCTCATTCCCCTCCCCTCACTCCACTCCCCTCTCACCACACTCCCCTCACCCCTCCCCTCATTCCCCTCCCCACACTCCCCTCATTCCCCTCCCCTCCCCACACTATTCTCCCTCCCCCCACACTCCCCCCCCCCACACTCCCCTCCTGACATTCCCCCCTTCCCTCACTCCCCAAAATACTCCCCCCCCACACTCCCCTCTCCGACACTCCCCCTCACCACATTCCCCTCCCCCTCCCAACACTCCCCCCTCCCGACACTCCCCCCTCACCACATTACCCTCCCCCCTCCCCTCACTCCCCCCTCCCCACACACTCCCCTCCCCACACTCCCTCGCCCCTGATTCCCCTCCCCTCCCCACACTCCCCCATCACCACACTCCCCTCATTCCCCTCCCCTCACCACCCTACATTCCACCCACCTCACATTCCCCCCCTCCCCCCCACACTCCCCTCCTGACACTCTCCCCCCTCCCTTCATTCCCCCCCACACTCCCCCCTCCCCACACTCCCCTCCTGACACTCCCCCCCTCCCCACACTCCTCTCGCCCCTCCCCTCATCCCCCCTCCTCCCGTCATTACCCTCCCATCCCCCCCTCCCCTCCCGACCCCCCCCTCACCACACTTCCCTCACTCCCCTCTCCTCACTCACCCCTCCCCTCACTCCCCTCACCACACCCCCCCCCACCATTCCCTTCTACCCCCTCCCCACCTGCCCTCCCCACTCCCCTTCCCCTCCCCACACTCCCCTCCCCCCTTTCACTCCCCTCCCCTCACTCCCCTCCCCAACCTCCAATCCCTGCCCCCCCACTCCCTCCACCCTGACCCCCTTCCTCACCCATCCTCCCCACCATGACCCCCCCTCATCCTTGACCCAACCCCTCCCCCACCCTCCCTACCCTAACTCTCACCCTGAACCCTGCCCTCCCCTCCCTCCGCTTTGGGGAGAATTGGAACCCTAAGTAACCCAGGCAGTGGGAGGGTCAGGAACACGGTGTGCACTCACCCTGCGGCCTGGTTTCCCTGTGGGACCAGGAGGACCCTGAGCCCCTCGTGGACCCTGTGTTGAAGAGAGAAGGAAGCAGTGAGTGACTGGACACCTGGAAGTCTCATCATTGTCGACAAGTTCAAATCACCCATCACAACCTCAGCACATCCCAGCTGACAGCCAACCAGGAGCTTTCAAACATTGTGATCGTGGAGCAAACTTTGCAACCAGTTCATACACAGCAAGATCCCACAGTTCATACACAGCAGATCCCACAGTCAACAATGTGATAATAACATATTATCTACGTTCAGCAATGTTAATAGAGGAACAGGAGATGACAGAGACCCTCCCACCCATGCAACCATGCAGCAGCCTGATTAATGCACCTGCTGAAAGAATGCATCGTACAACAGTGCAGCACTCCCTCAGTGCTGACCCTCTGACAGTGCGGCACTCCCTCAGTACTGACCCTCCGACAGTGCAGCACTCCCTCAGTACTGACCCTCTGACAGTGCGGCACTCCCTCAGTACTGACTCTCTGACAGTGCAGCACTCCCTCTGTACTGACCCTCTGACCGTGCGGCACTCCCTCAGTACTGACCCTCTGACAGTGCAGCACTCCCTCAGTACTGACCCTCTGACAGTGCAGCACTCCCTCAGTACTGACCCTCTGACAGTGCTTGCACTCCTTCAATACTGACCCTCTGACAGTGCAGCACTCCCTCAGTATTGACCCTCTGACAGTGCAGCACTCCCTCAGTACTGACCCTCTGACAGTGCGGCACTCCCTCAGTACTGACCCTCTGACAGTGCGGCACCCCCTCAGTACTGACCCTCTGACAGTGCGGCACTCCCTCAGTACTGACCCTCTGACAGTGCGGCACTCCCTCAGTACTGACCCTCTGACAGTGCGGCACTCCCCTCAGTACTGACCCTCTGACAGTGCGGCACTCCCTCAGTACTGACCCTCTGACAGTGCGGCACTCCCTCAGTACTGACCCTCTGACAGTGCGGCAATCCCTCAGGCTGACCCTCTGACAGTGCGGCACTCCCTCAGTACCGACCCCTCTGACAGTGCAGCACTCCCTCAGTACTGACCCTCTGACAGCGCAGCACTCCCTCAGTACTGACCCTCTGACAGTGCAGCACTCCCTCAGTACCACACCCCTGTCTGCATCAGTGTGGCCGAGGTGGAGATGGTTAGCAGCTTCAAATTCCTAAGTGTGCACATCAGTACAAATCTGTCCGGATCTACCCAGGCTGCGCTACCACCAAGAAAGCACAACAGCGCCTATACTTCCTCAGGAAACTAAGGAAATTCGGCATGTCCACATTAACCCTGACCAACTTTTACAGTTGCACCATAGAAAGCATCCTATCGGGCTGCATCACAGCCTGGTATGGCAACTGCTCGGCCCAGGACCGCAAGAAACTTCAGAGAGTCGTGAACACCGCCCAGTCCATCACACGAACCTGCCTCCCATCCATTGACTCCATCTACACCTCCCGCTGCCTGGGGAAAGCGGGGCAGCATAATCAAAGATCCCTCCCACCCGGCTTACTCACTCTTCCAACTTCTTCCATCGGGCAGGAGATACAGAAGTCTGAGAACACGCACGAACAGACTCAAAAACAGCTTCTTCCCCACTGTCACCAGACTCCTAAACGACCCTCTTATGGACTGAACTGATCTCTCCACACATCTTCTCTACTGAGTAGCACTGTCTCCGTCAGCTTCACCCGATGCCTGTGTCTGTACATTTACATTGTGTATTTATGTATGTCTTATGTATTTACATCGATAGGAACAGGAGGAGGCCTTTTGGCCCTTCGAGCCTGCTCCGCCATTCATCACCATCATGGCTGATCATCCAACTCAATAGCCTAATCCTGCTTTCTCCCCATAGCCTTCGATCCCATTCTCCCCAAGTGCTATATCTAACCCCCCTCTTGAATATATTCAATGTTTTAGCATCAACTACTTCCTGTGGTAATGAATTCCACAGGCTCACCACTCTTTGTGTGAAGAAGTGTCTCCTTACCTCTGTCCGAAATGGTTTACCCAGAATCCTCAGACTGTGACCCCTGGTTCTGGACACACCCATCATTGGTAACATCTTCCCTGCATCTACCCTGTCCAGTCCTGTTAGAATTTTATGAGTCTCTCTGAGATCCCCCCTCATTCTTCTGAACTCCAGCGAGAACAATCCATAACCTAGTCAATCTCTCCTCGTATGACAGTCCCGCCATCCCTGGAATCAGTCTGGTAAACCTTCTCTGCACTCCCTCGAGAGCAAGAACATCCTTCCTCAGAGAAGGAGACCAAAACTGCCCACAATACTCCAGGTGTGGCCTCACCAAGGCCCTGTACAATTGCAGCAACACATCCCTGCTTCTATACTCGAAACCTCTCGCAATGGAGGCCAACATACCATTCGCCTTCTTTACCGCCTGCTGCACCTGCAGCTTACCTTCAGCGACTGGTGCACAAGGACACTCAGGTCCCGCTGCACACTCCCCTCTCCCCAATTTACAACCATTCAGGTAGTAATCTGCCTTCCTGTTTTTGCTTCCAAAATGAATAACCTCACACTTATCCAAATTAAACTGCATCTGCCATTGGTTTGCCCACTTGCCCAACCTGTCCAGATATTGCTGTAGGATCTCTGCAACCTCGTCACAATTCACCCTCCCATCTAATTTGGTATCATCTGCAAACTTTGATCTGCAACTCATCCAAATCATTAATATATATTGTGAATAGATGGGGTCCCAGCACCGATCCCTGTGGTACCCCACTGGTTACTGCCTGCCAATTTGAAAAGGACCCATTAATCCCTACCCTTTGTTTCCTCTCTGCCAACCAGTTTTCTATCCACCTCAATACATTTCCCCCAATCCCATGCGCTTTAATTTTGCACAATAATCTCTTATGCGGGACTTTGTCAAACGCCTTCTGAAAGTCCAAATATACCACATCGACTGGCTCCCCTTGTCAACTGTACTGGTTACATCTTCAAAGAATTCCAACAGATTTATGAGGCATGATTTTCCCTTCATAAATCCATGCTGACTCTGACTGATCCTGCCACTGCTTTCTAAATGTTCCGCTATAAAGTCCTTGATAATGGGTTCAAGCATTTTCCCCACTACCGATGTTAGGCTTACTGGTCTATAATTCCCTGCTTTCTCTCTACCTCCCTTTTTGAATATCGGAGTGACGCGAGCTACCCTCCAATCTGCAGGGACAGTTCCCGAGTCTATAGAATCCCAGAAGATGGCCACCAATGCATCCACTATTTCCAGAGACACCTCCTTAAGCTCTCTGGGATGCAGATTCTCAGGCCCTGGGGATTTATCCGCCTTCAATCCCATCAGTTTTCCCAGCACCATTTCTCTACTAATGTTGATCTCCCTCAGTTCTTCCCTCTCACTAAACCTTTCATTCTCCAACATTTCTGGGATCTGATTTGTGTCCTCATTTGTGAAGACAGAACCAAAGTATGTATTCAATTGCTCAGCCATTTCTTTGTCGTTATTAAGCATTCCCCTGTTTCTGTCTGTAGGGGGCCTACATTTCTCTTTACCAACCTCTTTCTCTTCACATATCAGTCTTTATGTTCCCTGCAAGCTTCCTTTCGTACTGTACTTTCCCCTTCTTAATCAATCCCTTTGTCCTTATCATAGTATCATAGAATTTACAGTGCAGAAGGAGGCCATTCAGCCCATCGCGTCTGCACCGGCTCTTGGAAAGAGCACCCTACCCAAGGTCCACACCTCCACCCTATCCCCATAACCCAGTAACCCAACCCAACACTAAGGGCAATTTTGGACACTAAGGGCAATTTATCATGGCCAATCCACCTAACCCGCACATCTTTGGACTGTGGGAGGAAACCGGAGCACCCGGAGGAAACCCACGCACACACGGGGGAGGATGTGCAGACTCCGCACAGACAGTGACCCAAGCCGGAATCGAATCTGGGACCCTGGAGCTGTGAAGCATTTGTGCTAACCACAATGCTACCATGCTGTCCTTCTTTGCTGAATT
>NC_092728.1:109750372-109961133 GCF_047496885.1 Scyliorhinus torazame | reverse complement strand
AGGAAGAAGCATACAGATTGGCCAAGAAAAATAATAGGTCTGAGGATTGGGAGCAGTTGAGAATTCAGCAAAGAAGGACAGCATGGTAGCATTGTGGTTAGCACAAATGCTTCACAGCTCCAGGGTCCCAGGTTCGATTCCGGCTTGGGTCACTGTCTGTGCGGAGTCTGCACATCCTCCCCGTGTGTGCGTGGGTTTCCTCCGGGTGCTCCGGTTTCCTCCCACAGTCCAAAGATGTGCGGGTTAGGTGGATTGGCCATGCTAAATTTCCCATAGTGTCCAAAATTGCCCTTAGTGTAGGGTGGGGTTACTGGGTTATGGGGATAGGGTGGAGGTGTGGACCTTGGGTAGGGTGCTCTTTCCAAGAGCCGGTGCAGACTCGATGGGCTGAATGGCCTCCTTCTGCACTGTAAATTCTATGATACTATGATAAGGACAAAGGGATTGATTAAGAAGGGGAAAGTACAGTACGAAAGGAAGCTTGCAGGGAACATAAAGACTGACACTAAGAGTTTCTACAGATATGTGAAGAGAAAGAGGTTGGTAAAGAGAAATGTAGGCCCCCTACAGACAGAAACAGGGGAATGCTTAATAACGACAAAGAAATGGCTGAGCAATTGAATACATACTTTGGTTCTGTCTTCACAAATGAGGACACAAATCAGATCCCAGAAATGTTGGAGAATGAAAGGTTTAGTGAGAGGGAAGAACTGAGGGAGATCAACATTAGTAGAGAAATGGTGCTGGGAAAACTGATGGGATTGAAGGCGGATAAATCCCCAGGGCCTGAGAATCTGCATCCCAGAGAGCTTAAGGAGGTGTCTCTGGAAATAGTGGATGCATTGGTGGCCATCTTCTGGGATTCTATAGACTCGGGAACTGTCCCTGCAGATTGGAGGGTAGCTCGCGTCACTCCGATATTCAAAAAGGGAGGTAGAGAGAAAGCAGGGAATTATAGACCAGTAAGCCTAACATCGGTAGTGGGGAAAATGCTTGAACCCATTATCAAGGGACTTTATAGCGGAACATTTAGAAAGCAGTGGCAGGATCAGTCAGAGTCAGCATGGATTTATGAAGGGAAAATCATGCTTGACAAATCTGTTGGAATTCTTTGAAGATGTAACCAGTACAGTTGACAAGGGGGAGCCAGTTGATGTGGTATATTTGGACTTTCAGAAGGCGTTTGACAAAGTCCCGCATAAGAGATTATTGTGCAAAATTAAAGCGCATGGGATTGGGGGAAATGTATTAAGGTGGATAGAAAACTGGTTGGCAGAGAGGAAACAAAGGGGAGGGATTAATGGGTCCTTTTCAAATTGGCAGGCAGTAACCAGTGGGGTACCACAGGGATCGGTGCTGGGACCCCAGCTATTCACAATATAGATTAATGATTTGGATGAGGGAACAAAATGTAACATCTCAAAGTTTGCAGATGATACCAAATTAGGTGGGAGGGTGAATTGTGACGAGGTTGCAGAGATCCTACAGCAATATCTGGACAGGTTGGGCAAGTGGGCAAACCAATGGCAGATGCAGTATAATTTGGATAAGTGTGAGGTTATTCATTTTGGAAGCAAAAACAGGAAGGCAGATTACTACCTGAATGGTTGTAAATTGGGAGAGGGGAGTGTGCAGCAGGACCTGGGTGTCCTCGTGCACCAGTCGCTGAAGGTAAGCATGCAGGTGCAGCAGGCGGTAAAGAAGGCTAATGGTATGTTGGCCTTCATTGCGAGAGGTTTCGAGTATAGAAGCAGGGATGTGTTGCTGCAATTGTACAGGGCCTTGGTGAGGCCACACCTGGAGTATTGTGGGCAGTTTTGGTCTCCTTCTCTGAGGAAGGATGTTCTTGCTCTCGAGGGAGAGCAGCGAAGGTTTACCAGACTGATTCCAGGGATGGCGGGGACTGTCATAGGAGGAGAGATTGACTCGGTTGGGATTGTTCTCGCTGGGGTTCAGAAGAATGAGGGGGGATCTCATAGAGACTCATAAAATTCTAACAGGACTAGACAGGGTTGATGCAGGGAAGATGTTACCAATGATGGGTGTGTCCAGAACCAGGGGTCACAGCCTGAGGATTCAGGGTAAACCATTTCGGACAGAGGTAAGGAGACATTTCTTCACAAAGAGCGGTGGGGCCTGTGGAATTCATTACCACAGGAAGTAGTTGGTGCTAAAACATTGAATATATTCAGGAGGCGGCTGGATATCGCACTTGGGGAGAATGGGATCAAAGGCTATGGGGAGAAAGCAGGATTAGGCTATTGAGTTGGATGATCAGCCATGATGGTGATGAATGGCGGAGCAGGCTCGAAGGGCCAAAAGGCCTCCTCCTGTTCCTATCGATGTAAATACATAAGACATACATAAATACACAATGTAAATGTACAGACACAGGCATCGGGTGAAGCTGACGGAGACAGTGCTACTCAGTAGAGAAGATGTGTGGAGAGATCAGTTCAGTCCATAAGAGGGTCATTTAGGAGTCTGGTGACAGTGGGGAAGAAGCTGTTTTTGAGTCTATTCGTGCGTGTTCTCAGACTTCTGTATCTCCTGCCCGATGGAAGAAGTTGGAAGAGTGAGTAAGCCGGGTGGGAGGGATCTTTGATTATGCTGCCCGCTTTCCCCAGGCAGCGGGAGGTGTAGATGGAGTCAATGGATGGGAGGCAGGTTCGTGTGATGGACTGGGCGGTGTTCACGACTCTCTGAAGTTTCTTGTGGTCCTGGGCCGAGCAGTTGCCATACCAGGCTGTGATGCAGCCCGATAGGTTGCTTTCTATGGTGCAACTGTAAAAGTTGGTCAGGGTTAATGTGGACATGCCGAATTTCCTTAGTTTCCTGAGGAAGTATAGGCGCTGTTGTGCTTTCTTGGTGGTAGCGTCAGCCTGGGTAGATCCGGACAGATTTGTACTGATGTGCACACTTAGGAATTTGAAGCTGCTAACCATCTCCACCTCGGCCACACTGATGCAGACAGGGGTGTGTACTAAGGGAGTGCTGCACTGTCAGAGGGTCAGTACTGAGGGAGTGCTGCGCTGTCAGAGGGTCAGTACTGAGGGAGTGCTGCACTGTCAGAGGGTCGGTACTGAGGGAGTGCCGCACTGTCAGAGGGTCAGCACTGAGGGATTGCCGCACTGTCAGAGGGTCAGTACTGAGGGAGTGCCGCACTGTCAGAGGGTCAGAACTGAGGGAGTGCTGCACTGTCAGAGGGTCAGTACTGAGGGAGTGCTGCACTGTCAGAAGGTCGGTACTGAGGGAGTGCCGCACTGTCAGTGGGTCAGCACTGAGGGATTGCCGCACTGTCAGAGGGTCAGTACTGAGGGAGTGCTGCACTGTCAGAGGGTCAGTACTGAGGGAGTGCCGCACTGTCAGAGGGTCAGTACTGAGGGAGTGCCGCACTGTCAGAGGGTCAGTACTGAGGGAGTGCCGCACTGTCAGAGGGTCAGTACTGAGGGAGTGCCGCACTGTCAGAGGGTCAGTACTGAGGGGGTGCCGCACTGTCAGAGGGTCAGTACTGAGTGAGTGCTGCACTGTCAGAGGGTCAGTACTGAGGGAGTGCTGCACTGTCAGAGGGTCAGTACTGAGGGAGTGCTGCACTGTCAGAGGGTCAGTACTGAGGGAGTGCTGCACTGTCAGAGGGTCAGTACTGAGGGAGTGCTGCGCTGTCAGAGGGTCAGTACTGAGGGAGTGCTGCACTGTCAGAGGGTCAGTACTGAGGGAGTGCCGCACTGTCAGAGGGTCAGTACTGAGGGAGTGCTGCACTGTCAGAGAGTCAGTACTGAGGGAGTGCCACACTCTCAGAGGGTCAGTACTGAGGGAGTGCCGCACTGTCAGAGGGTCAGTACTGAGGGAGTGCCGCACTGTCAGAGAGTCAGTACTGAGGGAGTGCTGCACTGTCAGAGGGTCAATACTGAGGGAGTGCTGCACTGTCAGAGGGTCAGTACTGAAGGAGTGCAGCACTGTCAGAGGGTCAGTACTGAGGGAGTGCTGCACTGTCAGAGGGTCAGTACTGAGGGAGTGCTGCACTGTCAGAGGGTCAGCACTGAGGGAGTGCCGCACTGTCAGAGGGTCAGCACTGAGGGAGTGCCGCACTGTCAGAGGGTCAGTACTGAGGGAGTGCCGCACTGTCAGAGGGTCAGTACTGAGGGAGTGCTGCACTGTCAGAGGGTCAATACTGAGGGAGTGCCGCACTGTCAGAGGGTCAGTACTGAAGGAGTGCAGCACTGTCAGAGGGTCAGTACTGAGGGAGTGCTGCACTGTCAGAGGGTCAGTACTGAGGGAGTGCTGCACTGTCAGAGGGTCAGTACTGAGGGAGTGCCGCACGGTCAGAGGGTCAGTACAGAGGGAGTGCTGCACTGTCAGAGAGTCAGTACTGAGGGAGTGCCGCACTGTCAGAGGGTCAGTACTGAGGGAGTGCTGCACTGTCAGAGGGTCAGTACTGAGGGAGTGCCGCACTGTCAGAGGGTCAGCACTGAGGGAGTGCCACACTCTCAGAGGGTCAGTACTGAGGGAGTGCCGCACTGTCAGAGGGTCAGTACTGAGGGAGTGCTGCACTGTCAGAGGGTCAGTACTGAGGGAGTGCCGCACTGTCAGAGGGTCAGCACTGAGGGAGTGTCGCACTGTCAGAGGGTCAGTACTGAGGGAGTGCCGCACTGTCAGAGGGTCAGTACTGAGGGAGTGCTGCACTGTCAGAGGGTCAGTACTGAGGGAGTGCCGCACTGTCAGAGGGTCAGTACTGAGGGAGTGCCGCACTGTCAGAGGGTCAGTACTGAGGGAGTGCCGCACTGTCAGAGGGTCAGTACTGAGGGAGTGCCGCACTGTCAGAGGGTCAGTACTGAGGGAGTGCCGCACTGTCAGAGGGTCAGTACTGAGGGAGTGCCGCACTGTCAGAGGGTCAGTACTGAGGGAGTGCCTCACTGTCAGAGGGTCAGTACTGAGGGAGGGCCGCACTGTCAGAGGGTCAGTACTGAGGGAGTGCCGCACTGTCAGAGGGTCAGTACTGAGGGAGTGCCGCACTGTCAGAGGGTCAGTACTGAGGGAGTGCTGCACTGTCAGAGGGTCAGTACTGAGGGAGTGCCGCACTGTCAGAGGGTCAGTACTGAGGGAGTGCTGCACTGACAGAGGGTCAGTATTGAGGGAGTGCCGCACTGTCAGAGGGTCAGTACTGAGGGAGTGCAGCACTGTCAGAGGGTCAGTACTGAGGGAGTGCCGCACTGTCAGAGGGTCAGTACTGAGGGAGTGCCGCACTGTCAGAGGGTCAGTACTGAGGGAGTGCCGCACTGTCAGAGGGTCAGTACTGAGGGAGTGCTGCACTGTCAGAGGGTCAGTACTGAGGGAGTGCCGCACTGTCAGAGGGTCAGTACTGAGGGAGTGCAGCACTGTCAGAGGGTCAGTACTGAGGGAGAGCTGCACTGTTGTACGATGCATTCTTTCAGCAGGTGCATTAATCAGGCTGCTGCATGGGTGGGTGGGTTTCTGTCATCTCCTGTTCCTCTATTAACATTGCTGAACATAGATAATATGTTATTATCACATTGTTGACTGTGGGATCTTGCTGTGTATGAACTGGTTGCAAAGTTTGCTCCACGATCACAATGTTTGAAAGCTCCTGGTTGGCTGTCAGCACGTTGGGATGTGCTGAGGTTGTGATGGGTGATTTGAACTTGTCGACAATGATGAGACTTCCAGGTGTCCAGTCACTCACTGCTTCCTTCTCTCTTCAACACAGGGTCCACGAGGGGCTCAGGGTCCTCCTGGTCCCACAGGGAAACCAGGCCGCAGGGTGAGTGCACACCGTGTTCCTGACCCTCCCACTGCCTGGGTTACTTAGGGTTCCAATTCTCCCCCCAAAGCGGAGGGAGGGGAGGGCAGGGTTCAGGGTGAGAGTTAGGGTAGGGAGGGTGGGGGAGGGGTTGGGTCAAGGATGAGGGGGGGTCATGGTGGGGAGGATGGGTGAGGAAGGGGGTCAGGGTGGAGGGAGTGGGGGCAGGGATTGGAGGTTGGGGAGGGGAGTGAGGGGAGGGGAGTGAAAGGGGGGAGGGGAGTGTGGGGAGGGCAGGTGGGGAGGGGGTAGAAGGGAATGGTGGGGGGGGGTGTGGTGAGGGGAGTGAGGGGAGGGGTGAGTGAGGAGAGGGGAGTGAGGGAAGTGTGGTGAGGGGGGGGTCGGGAGGGGAGGGGGGGATGGGAGGGTAATGACGGGAGGAGGGGGGATGAGGGGAGGGGCGAGAGGAGTGTGGGGAGGGGGGAGTGTCAGGAGGGGAGTGTGGGGAGGGGGGAGTGTGGGGGGGAATGAAGGGAGGGGGGAGAGTGTCAGGAGGGGAGTGTGGGGGGGGAGTGTGGGGGGGAGGGGGGAATGTGGGGTGGGTGGAATGTGGGGTGGTGAGGGGAGGGGAATGAGGGGAGGGGCGAGGGGAGTGTGGTGATGGGGGAGTGTGGGGAGGGGAGGGGAATCAGGGGCGAGGGAGTGTGGGGAGGGGAGTGTGGGGAGGGGGGAGTGAGGGGAGGGGGGAGGGTAATGTGGTGAGGGGGGAGTGTCGGGAGGGGGGAGTGTTGGGAGGGGGAGGGGAATGTGGTGAGGGGGAGTGTCGGGAGGGGAGTGTGGGGGGGGGAGTATTTTGGGGAGTGAGGGAAGGGGGGAATGTCAGGGGGGGAGTGTGGGGGGAGGGAGAATAGTGTGGGGAGGGGAGGGGAATGAGTGGAGGGTGGAGTGTGGGGAGGGGAATGAGGGGAGGGGTGAGGGGAGTGTGGTGAGAGGGGAGTGGAGTGAGGGGAGGGGAATGAGGGGAGTGTGGGGAGGGGGTGAGGGGAGTGTAGGGAGGGGGAGGGGTATGAGGGGAGTGTGGGGAGGGGAGTGTGGGGAGGGGGGAGGGGAGTGTAGGGAGGGGGAGGGGTATGAGGGGAGTGTGGGGAGGGGAGTGTAGGGAGGGGGAGGGGTATGAGGGAATGGTGAGGTGGGCTGGATATGGAGACAGTTGAATTCTTCAAATTCAGGAATGTTTCTGATGGGGTTTATCAGGGGCAGTGTTGTTGGGACTGGAGGCTGGGCAGGCCACAGATGGAAGAGAATCGATAATGAACCAGAGAGGAAGAAAAGGAAAGATTATTTCCAGATTGAGAACCTGGAATGTGCATTAGAGAGAAGTCGGCCCCAGGGGGGCCGGGCGGAAGGTTTTTCTGAGCCGGGGGGAGCTCAGGGTAGATTTCCCAGAATGAGGCCTGGACACCAAGAGATAAGTTACACAGAGAGACGAAATAAACTGGGCATGTGTTCACTGTACCCCAGTGAGAGTCAGCACCTTCAGGAGAGGAGGGGACCCTGTACCCCAGTGAGAGTCAGCACCTTCAGGAGAGGAGGGGGATCCTGTACCCCAGCGAGAGTCAGCACCTTCAGGAGAGGAGGGGGACTCTGTACCCCAGCGAGAGTCAGCACCTTCAGGAGAGGAGGGGCTCTGTCCCCCAGTGAGAGTCAGCACCTTCAGGAGAGGAGGGGCTCTGTCCCCCAGTGAGAGTCAGCACCTTCAGGAGAGGAGGGGACCCTGTACCCCAGTGAGAGTCAGCACCTTCAGGAGAGGAGGGGCTCTGTCCCCCAGTGAGAGTCAGCACCTTCAGGAGAGGAGGGGGAGTCTGTACCCCAGTGAGAGTCAGCACCTTCAGGAGAGGAGGGGGACTCTGTACCCCAGCGAGAGTCAGCACCTTCAGGAGAGGAGGGGCTCTGTCCCCCAGTGAGAGTCAGCACCTTCAGGAGAGGAGGGGACCCTGTACCCCAGTGAGAGTCAGCACCTTCAGGAGAGGAGGGGGACACGTACCCCAGTGAGAGTCAGCACCTTCAGGAGAGGAGGGGACCCTGGGCCCCAGTGAGAGTCAGCACCTTCAGGACAGGAGGGGACCTTGTAACCCAGTGAGAGACAGCACCTCAGGAGAGGAGGGGGACACATACCCCAGTGAGAGTCAGCACCTTCAGGAGAGGAGGGGACCCTGTACCCCAGTGAGAGTCAGCACCTTCAGGAGAGGAGGGGACCCTGTAACCCAGTGAGAGTCAGCACCTCAGGAAAGGAGGGGGACACGTACCCCAGTGAGAGTCAGCACCTTCAGGAGAGGAGGGGGACTCTGTACCCCAGTGAGAGTCAGCACCTTCAGGAGAGGAGGGGGACACGTACCCCAGTGAGAGTCAGCACCTTCAGGAGAGGAGGGGGACTCTGTACCCAAGTGAGAGTCAGCATTCAGGAGAGGAGGGGGAGTCTGTACCCCAGTGAGAGTCAGCACCTTCAGGAGAGGAGGGGACCCTGAACCCCAGTGAGAGTCAGCACCTCAGGAGAGGAGGGGACCCTGTACCCCAGTGAGGGTCAGCACCTTCAGGAGAGGAGGGGGAGTCTGTACCCCAGTGAGAGTCAGCACCTTCAGGAGAGGAGGGGGACCCTGTACCCCAGTGAGAGTCAGCACCTACAGGAGAGAAGGGGGGCCCTGTACCCCAGTGAGAGTCAGCACCTTCAGGAGAGGAGGAGGACCCTTTACCCCAGTGAGAGTCAGCACCTTCAGGAGAGAAGGGGGGCCCTGTACCCCAGTGAGAGTCAGCACCTTCAGGAGAGGAGGGAGAGTCTATACCCCAGTGAGAGTCAGCACCTTCAGGAGAGGAGGGGGACACGTACCCCAGTGAGAGTCAGCACCTTCAGGGGAGGAGGGGATCTCTGTACCCCAGTGAGAGTCAGCACCTTCAGGAGAGGAGGGAGAGTCTATACCCCAGTGAGAGTCAGCACCTTCAGGAGAGGAGGGGGCCCTGTACCCCTGTGAGAGTCAGCACCTTCAGGAGAGGAGGGAGAGTCTATACCCCAGTGAGAGTCAGCACCTTCAGGAGAGGAGGAGGACCCTTTACCCCAGTGAGTGTCAGCACCTTCAGGAGAGGAGGGGGACTCTGTACCCCAGTAAGAGTCAGCACCTTCAGGAGAGGAGGGGGACACGTACCCCAGTGAGAGTCAGCACCTTCAGGAGAGGAGGGAGAGTCTATACCCCAGTGAGAGTCAGCACCTTCAGGAGAGGAGGGGATCTCTGTATCCCAGTGAGAGTCAGCACCTTCAGGAGAGGAGGGGGACCCTGTACCCCAGTGAGAGTCAGCACCTTCAGGAGAGGAGGGGGTCTGTACCCCAGTGAGAGTCAGCACCTTCAGGAGAGGAGGGGGACTGTACCCCAGTGAGAGTCAGCACCTTCAGGAGAGGAGGGGGACTGTACCCCAGTGAGAGTCAGCACCTTCAGGAGAGGAGGGGGACTCTGTACCCCAGTGAGAGTCAGCACCTTCAGGAGAGGAGGGGGATCCTGTACCCCAGTGAGAGTCAGCACCTTCAGGAGAGGAGGGGGACCCTGTACCCCAGAGAGAGTCAGCACCTTCAGGAGAGGAGGGGACCCTGTACCCCAGTGAGAGTCAGCACCTTCAGGAGAGGAGGGAGAGTCTATACCCCAGTGAGAGTCAGCACCTTCAGCAGAGGAGGGGGACCCGTACCCCAGTGAGAGTCAGCACCTTCAGGAGAGGAGGGAGAGTCTATACCCCAGTGAGAGTCAGCACCTTCAGGAGAGGAGGGAGAGTCTATACCCCAGTGAGAGTCAGCACCTTCAGGAGAGGAGGGGGTCTGTACCCCAGTGAGAGTCAGCACCTTCAGGAGAGGAGGGGGTCTGTACCCCAGTGAGAGTCAGCACCTTCAGGAGAGGAGGGGGTCTGTACCCCAGTGAGAGTCAGCACCTTCAGGAGAGGAGGGAGAGTCTATACCCCAGTGAGAGTCAGCACCTTCAGGAGAGGAGGGGGTCTGTACCCCAGTGAGAGTCGATGCCTTTCACTGTGTGACTGATTTTCTGCTTTGTCAGGGCCGGGCAGGGTCGGATGGATCCAGAGGAATGCCGGGAACGACAGGGCGGAAGGTAACCACAGATTCTGCAGCAAATCACAGTACGAAAACATAGTACTCTCTGAGTGCGGCATACAGGAGCTGACACTGAGACACACACACACACACACACACACACACACACACACACACACACACACACACACACACACACACACAGACCGTACAGGAGCTGACACTGAGACACACACAGACCAGACAGGAGCTGACACTGAGACACACACACAGACCGTACAGGAGCTGACACTGTGACACACACACAGACCGTACAGGAGCTGACACTGTGACACACACACACAGACCGTACAGGAGCTGACACTGTGACACACACACAGACCGTACAGGAGCTGACACTGAGACACACACACACAGACCGTACAGGAGCTGACACTGTGACACACACACAGACCGTACAGGTACTAACACTGAGACACACACAGACCGTACAGGAACTGACACTGAGACACACACACACACACACACACACACAGACCGTACAGGAGCTGACACTGAGACACACACACAGACCGTACAGGAGCTGACACTGTGACACACACACACAGACCGTACAGGAGCTGACACTGTGACACACACACAGACCGTACAGGAGCTGACACTGAGACACACACACACAGACCGTACAGGAGCTGACACTGTGACACACACACAGACCGTACAGGTACTAACACTGAGACACACACAGACCGTACAGGAACTGACACTGAGACACACACAGACACACAGACCGTACAGGAGCTGACACTGAGACACACACAGACCGTACAGGAGCTGACACTGAGACACAGACACACAGACCGTACAGGAACTGACACTGAGACACACACAGAGCGTACAGGAGCTGACACTGAGACACATACACACACTCACACACACCGACCGACCGTACAGCAGCTGACACTGAGACACACACACACACACAGACCGTACAGGAGCTGACACTGAGACACACAGACAGACCGTACAGGCGCTGACACTGAGACACACACACACAGACCGGACAGGAGCTGATACTGAGACACACACAGACTGTACAGGCGCTGACACTGAGACACACACACACACACACACACACACACACACACACACAGACCGTACAGGAACTGACACTGAGACACACACACAGACCGTACAGGAGCTGACACTGAGACACACACAGACCGTACAGGAGCTGACACTGAGACACACACAGACCGTACAGGAGCTGACACTGAGACACACACAGACCGTACAGGAGCTGACACTGAGACACACACACACACACACACACACACACAGACCGTACAGGAGCTGACACTGAGACACACACACAGACCGGACAGGAGCTGACACTGAGACACACACACACAGACCGTACAGGAGCTGACACTGAGACACACACACAGACCGGACAGGAACTGACACTGAGAGACACACACACTCACACACAGACACACAAACCGTACAGGAACTGACACTGAGACACACACACAGACCGTACAGGAACTGACACTGAGACACACACACAGACCGTACAGGAGCTGACACTGAGACACACACACAGACCGTACAGGAGCTGACACTGAGACACACACACACACACACACACACACACACACACACACATACACACACACACACAGACCGTACAGGAGCTGACACTGAGACACACACACACAGACCGTACAGGAGCTGACACTGAGACACACACACACACACACACACACACACACACACACACATAGACCGTACAGGAGCTGACACTGAGACACACACACACACACACACACACACACACACAGACCGTACAGGAACTGACACTGACACACACACACAGACCGTACAGGAGCTGACACTGAGACACACACACAGACCGTACAGGAACTGACACTGAGACACACACACAGACCGTACAGGAACTGACACTGAGACACACACAGACCGTACAGGAGCTGACACTGGGACACACACAGACACACACAGACCGTACAGGAGCTGACACTGAGACACACAGACAGACAGTACAGGCGCTGACACTGAGACACACACACACACACACACACACACAGACCGGACAGGAACTGACACTGAGAGACACACACACTCACACACAGACACACAAACCGTACAGGAACTGACACTGAGACACACACACAGACCGTACAGGAACTGACACTGAGACACACACACAGACCGTACAGGAGCTGACACTGAGACACACACACACAGACCGTACAGGAGCTGACACTGAGACACACACACAGACCGTACAGGAGCTGACACTGAGACACACACACAGACCGTACAGGAGCTGACACTGAGACACACACACACACACACACACACACACACAGACCGTACAGGAGCTGACACTGAGACACACACACAGAGACCGTACAGGAGCTGACACTGAGACACACACACACACACACACACACACACACACATAGACCGTACAGGAGCTGACACTGAGACACACACACACACACACACACACACACACACACAGACCGTACAGGATCTGACACTGACACACACACACAGACCGTACAGGAGCTGACACTGAGACACACACACAGACCGTACAGGAACTGACACTGAGACACACACACAGACCGTACAGGAGCTGACACTGGGATACACACAGACACACACAGACCGTACAGGAGCTGACACTGAGACACACAGACAGACAGTACAGGCGCTGACACTGAGACACACACACACACACACACACACACACACAGACCGTACAGGAGCTGACACTGAAAGACACACACACACACAGACCGTACAGGAGCTGACACTGAGACACACACACACAGACCGGACAGGAGCTGATACTGAGACACACACAGACCGTACAAGAGCTGACACTGAGACACACACACACACACACACACACAGACCGGACAGGAGCTGATACTGAGACACACACAGACCGTACAGGAACTGACACTGACACACACACACAGACTGTGCAGGAGCTGACACTGAGACACATACACACAGACCGTACAGGAACTGACACTGACACACACACACAGACCGTACAGGAGCTGACACTGAGACACATACACACAGACCGTACAGGAACTGACACTGAGACACACACACAGACCGTACAGGAACTGACACTGAGACACACACAGACCGTACAGGAGCTAACACTGAGACACACACAGACCGTACAGGAGCTGACACTGAGACACACACACACAGACCGTACAGGAACTGACACTGAGACACACACAGACCGTACAGGAGCTGACACTGAGACACACACACACACACACACACACACCGTACAGGAACTGACACTGAGACACACACACACACAGACCGTACAGGAGCTGAAACTGAGACACACACAGACCGTCCAGGAACTGACACTGAGAGACACACATGGACCGTACAGGAACTGACACTGAGACACACACACAGACCGTACAGGAGCTGACACTGAGACACACACACACACACAGACCGTACAGGAGCTGACACTGAGACACACACACAGACCGTACAGGAGCTGACACTGAGACACACACACAGACCGTACAGGTGCTGACACTGAGACACACACACAGACCGTACAGGAGCTGACACTGAGACACACACAGACCGTACACGAGCTGACACAGAGACACACAGACACACACACACAGACCGTACAGGAGCTGACACTGAGAGACACACACACACACAGACCGTATAGGAGTTGACACTGAGACTCACACACACACAGACCGTACAGGAGTTGACACTGAGACACACACACACAGACCGTACAGGAGCTGACACTGAGACACAGACACACACACAGACCTTACAGGAGTTGACACTGAGTCACACACACACACACACACACACACACACAGACCATACAGGAGCTGACACTGAGACACACACACAGACCTTACAGGAGCTGACACTGAGACACACACACAGACACACAGACCGTACAGGAGTTGACACTGAGACACACACACAGACCGTACAGGAGCTGACACTCAGACACACACAGACCGTACAGGAGCTGACACTTAGACACACACAGACCGTACAGGAGCTGACACTTAGACACACACACACCGTACAGGAGCTGACACTGAGACACACACACACACACAGACCGTACAGGAGCCGACACTGAGACACACAGACACACACAGACTGTACAGGAGCTGACACTGAGACACACACACAGACCGTACAGGTGCTGACACTGAGACACACACACAGACCGTACAGGAGCTGACACTGAGACACACACACAGACCGTACAGGAGCTGACACTGAGACACACACACACACACACACACACACACACACACACACATACACACACACACACAGACCGTACAGGAGCTGACACTGAGACACACACACACAGACCGTACAGGAGCTGACACTGAGACACACACACACACACACACACACACACACACACACACATAGACCGTACAGGAGCTGACACTGAGACACACACACACACACACACACACACACACACAGACCGTACAGGAACTGACACTGACACACACACACAGACCGTACAGGAGCTGACACTGAGACACACACACAGACCGTACAGGAACTGACACTGAGACACACACACAGACCGTACAGGAACTGACACTGAGACACACACAGACCGTACAGGAGCTGACACTGGGACACACACAGACACACACAGACCGTACAGGAGCTGACACTGAGACACACAGACAGACAGTACAGGCGCTGACACTGAGACACACACACACACACACACACACACAGACCGGACAGGAACTGACACTGAGAGACACACACACTCACACACAGACACACAAACCGTACAGGAACTGACACTGAGACACACACACAGACCGTACAGGAACTGACACTGAGACACACACACAGACCGTACAGGAGCTGACACTGAGACACACACACACAGACCGTACAGGAGCTGACACTGAGACACACACACAGACCGTACAGGAGCTGACACTGAGACACACACACAGACCGTACAGGAGCTGACACTGAGACACACACACACACACACACACACACACACAGACCGTACAGGAGCTGACACTGAGACACACACACAGAGACCGTACAGGAGCTGACACTGAGACACACACACACACACACACACACACACACACATAGACCGTACAGGAGCTGACACTGAGACACACACACACACACACACACACACACACACAGACCGTACAGGATCTGACACTGACACACACACACAGACCGTACAGGAGCTGACACTGAGACACACACACAGACCGTACAGGAACTGACACTGAGACACACACACAGACCGTACAGGAGCTGACACTGGGATACACACAGACACACACAGACCGTACAGGAGCTGACACTGAGACACACAGACAGACAGTACAGGCGCTGACACTGAGACACACACACACACACACACACACACACACAGACCGTACAGGAGCTGACACTGAAAGACACACACACACACAGACCGTACAGGAGCTGACACTGAGACACACACACACAGACCGGACAGGAGCTGATACTGAGACACACACAGACCGTACAAGAGCTGACACTGAGACACACACACACACACACACACACAGACCGGACAGGAGCTGATACTGAGACACACACAGACCGTACAGGAACTGACACTGACACACACACACAGACTGTGCAGGAGCTGACACTGAGACACATACACACAGACCGTACAGGAACTGACACTGACACACACACACAGACCGTACAGGAGCTGACACTGAGACACATACACACAGACCGTACAGGAACTGACACTGAGACACACACACAGACCGTACAGGAACTGACACTGAGACACACACAGACCGTACAGGAGCTAACACTGAGACACACACAGACCGTACAGGAGCTGACACTGAGACACACACACACAGACCGTACAGGAACTGACACTGAGACACACACAGACCGTACAGGAGCTGACACTGAGACACACACACACACACACACACACACCGTACAGGAACTGACACTGAGACACACACACACACAGACCGTACAGGAGCTGAAACTGAGACACACACAGACCGTCCAGGAACTGACACTGAGAGACACACATGGACCGTACAGGAACTGACACTGAGACACACACACAGACCGTACAGGAGCTGACACTGAGACACACACACACACACAGACCGTACAGGAGCTGACACTGAGACACACACACAGACCGTACAGGAGCTGACACTGAGACACACACACAGACCGTACAGGTGCTGACACTGAGACACACACACAGACCGTACAGGAGCTGACACTGAGACACACACAGACCGTACACGAGCTGACACAGAGACACACAGACACACACACACAGACCGTACAGGAGCTGACACTGAGAGACACACACACACACAGACCGTATAGGAGTTGACACTGAGACTCACACACACACAGACCGTACAGGAGTTGACACTGAGACACACACACACAGACCGTACAGGAGCTGACACTGAGACACAGACACACACACAGACCTTACAGGAGTTGACACTGAGTCACACACACACACACACACACACACACACAGACCATACAGGAGCTGACACTGAGACACACACACAGACCTTACAGGAGCTGACACTGAGACACACACACAGACACACAGACCGTACAGGAGTTGACACTGAGACACACACACAGACCGTACAGGAGCTGACACTCAGACACACACAGACCGTACAGGAGCTGACACTTAGACACACACAGACCGTACAGGAGCTGACACTTAGACACACACACACCGTACAGGAGCTGACACTGAGACACACACACACACACAGACCGTACAGGAGCCGACACTGAGACACACAGACACACACAGACTGTACAGGAGCTGACACTGAGACACACACACAGACCGTACAGGAGCTGACACTGAGACACACACACACACACATAGACCGTACAGGAGCTGACACTGAGACACACACACACACACACACACACACACACAGACCGTACAGGAACTAACACTGAGACACACACACAGGCCGGACAGGAGCTGACACTGAGACACACACACACACACACACACACACACACACACAGACCGGACAGGAACTGACACTGAGAGACACACATGGACCGTACAGGAGCTGATACTGAGACACACACACAGACCGTACAGGAGCTGACACTGAGACACACACACAGAACGTACAGGAGCTGACACTGAGACACACACAGACCGTACAGGTGCTGACACTGAGACACACACACAGACCGTACAGGAGCTGACACTGAGACACACACAGACCGTACAGGAGCTGACACAGAGACACACAGACACACACACACAGACCGTACAGGAGCTGACACTGAGACACACAGACACACACACAGAGACCGTACAGGAGCTGACACTGAGAGACACACACACACACAGACCGTACAGGAGTTGACACTGAGACACACACACACACAGACCGTACAGGAGCTGACACTGAGACACACACACACAGACCGTACAGGAGCTGACACTGAGACACAGACACACACACAGACCGTACAGGAGTTGACACTAAGTCACACACACACACACACACACACACACAGTACATGAGCTGACACTGAGACACACACACACACAGACCGAACAGGAGCTGACACTGAGACACAGACACACAGACCGTACAGGAGTTGACACTGAGACACACACACCGACCTTACAGGAGCTGACACTGAGACACACACACAGACACACAGACCGTACAGGAGTTGACACTGAGACACACACACACACACACACACACACACAGTACAGGAGCTGACACTCAGACACACACAGACCGTACAGGAGCTGACACTTAGACACACACAGACCGTACAGGAGCTGACACTGAGACACACACACACACACACAGACCGTACAGGAGCCGACACTGAGACACACAGACACACACAGACCGTACAGGAACTGACACACACACACACAGACCGTACAGGAACTGACACTGAGACACACACACACACACACACACACAGACACACAAACCGTACAGGAACTGACACTGAGACACACAGACACACACAGACCGTACAGGAGCTGACACTGAGACACACACACACACACACACACACACAGACACACACACACACACACACACACACACAGACAGACCGTACAGGAGCTGACACTGAGACACACACACACGGACCGTACAGGAGCTGACACTGAGACACACACACACAGACCGTACAGGAGCTGACACTGAGACACACACACACACACACACACACACACATAGACCGTACAGGAGCTGACGCTGAGACACACACAAACACACACACACACAGACCGTACAGGAGCTGACACTGAGACACACACACAGACCGTACAGGAACTGACACTGAGACACACACACACACACACAGACCGTACAGGAGCTGACACTGAGACACACACACACAGACCGTACAGGAGCTGACACTGAGAGACACACACACACACAGACCGTATAGGAGTTGACACTGAGACTCACACACACACAGACCGTACAGGAGTTGACACTGAGACACACACACACAGACCGTACAGGAGCTGACACTGAGACACAGACACACACACAGACCTTACAGGAGTTGACACTGAGTCACACACACACACACACACACACACACAGACCATACAGGAGCTGACACTGAGACACACACACAGACCTTACAGGAGCTGACACTGAGACACACACACAGACACACAGACCGTACAGGAGTTGACACTGAGACACACACACAGACCGTACAGGAGCTGACACTCAGACACACACAGACCGTACAGGAGCTGACACTTAGACACACACAGACCGTACAGGAGCTGACACTTAGACACACACACACCGTACAGGAGCTGACACTGAGACACACACACACACACAGACCGTACAGGAGCCGACACTGAGACACACAGACACACACAGACTGTACAGGAGCTGACACTGAGACACACACACAGACCGTACAGGAGCTGACACTGAGACACACACACACACACATAGACCGTACAGGAGCTGACACTGAGACACACACACACACACACACACACACACACACAGACCGTACAGGAACTAACACTGAGACACACACACAGGCCGGACAGGAGCTGACACTGAGACACACACACACACACACACACACACACAGACCGGACAGGAACTGACACTGAGAGACACACATGGACCGTACAGGAGCTGATACTGAGACACACACACAGACCGTACAGGAGCTGACACTGAGACACACACACAGAACGTACAGGAGCTGACACTGAGACACACACAGACCGTACAGGTGCTGACACTGAGACACACACACAGACCGTACAGGAGCTGACACTGAGACACACACAGACCGTACAGGAGCTGACACAGAGACACACAGACACACACACACAGACCGTACAGGAGCTGACACTGAAAAACACAGACACACACACACAGACCGTACAGGAGCTGACACTGAGAGACACACACACACACAGACCGTACAGGAGTTGACACTGAGACACACACACACACAGACCGTACAGGAGCTGACACTGAGACACACACACACAGACCGTACAGGAGCTGACACTGAGACACAGACACACACACAGACCGTACAGGAGTTGACACTAAGTCACACACACACACACACACACACACACAGTACATGAGCTGACACTGAGACACACACACACACAGACCGAACAGGAGCTGACACTGAGACACAGACACACAGACCGTACAGGAGTTGACACTGAGACACACACACCGACCTTACAGGAGCTGACACTGAGACACACACACAGACACACAGACCGTACAGGAGTTGACACTGAGACACACACACACACACACACACACACACACACAGTACAGGAGCTGACACTCAGACACACACAGACCGTACAGGAGCTGAAACTCAGACACACACAGACCGTACAGGAGCTGACACTGACACACACACACACACACACACAGACCGTACAGGAGCCGACACTGAGACACACAGACACACACAGACCGTACAGGAACTGACACACACACACACAGACCGTACAGGAACTGACACTGAGACACACACACACACACACACACACAGACACACAAACCGTACAGGAACTGACACTAAGACACACAGACACACACAGACCGTACAGGAGCTGACACTGAGACACACACACACACAGACACACACACACACACACACACACACAGACAGACCGTACAGGAGCTGACACTGAGACACACACACACGGACCGTACAGGAGCTGACACTGAGACACACACACACAGACCGTACAGGAGCTGACACTGAGACACACACACACACACACACACACACACACATAGACCGTACAGGAGCTGACGCTGAGACACACACAAACACACACACACACAGACCGTACAGGAGCTGACACTGAGACACACACACAGACCGTACAGGAACTGACACTGAGACACACACACACACACACAGACCGTACAGGAGCTGACACTGAGACACACACACACAGACCGTACAGGAGCTGACACTGAGACACACACAGACCGTACAGGAGCTGACACTGAGACACACACAGACCGTACAGGAGCTGACACTGAGACACACACAGACCGTACAGGAGCTGACACTGAGACACACACACAGACCGTACAGGAGCTGACACTGAGACACACACACACAGACCGTACAGGAACTGACACTGAGACACACACACAGACACACAGACCGTACAGGAACTGACACTGAGACACACACACACACACAGACCGTACAGGAGCTGACACTGAGACACACACACACACACACACACACACCGTACAGGAGCTGACACTTAGACACACACACACCGTACAGGAGCTGACACTGAGACACACACACAGACCGTACAGGAGCTGACACTGAGACACACACACACACACACACAGACCGTACAGGAGCTGACACTGAGACACACACACACAGACCGTACAGGAGCTGACACTGAGACACACACACACACACACACATAGACCGTACAGGAGCTGACACTGAGACACACACACACACACACACACAGACCGTACAGGATCTGACACTGACACACACACATAGACCGTACAGGAGCTGACACTGAGACACACACACAGACCGTACAGGAACTGACACTGAGACACACACACAGACCGTACAGGAGCTGACACTGGGACACACACAGACACACACAGACCGTACAGGAGCTGACACTGAGACACACAGACAGACAGTACAGGCGCTGACACTGAGACACACACACACACACACACACACAGACCGTACAGGAGCTGACACTGAGAGACACACACACACACAGACCGTACAGGAGCTGACACTGAGACACACACACACAGACCGGACAGGAGCTGATACTGAGACACACACAGACCGTACAAGAGCTGACACTGAGACACACACACACACACAGACCGGACAGGAGCTGATACTGAGACACACACAGACCGTACAGGAACTGACACTGACACACACACACAGACCGTGCAGGAGCTGACACTGAGACACATACACACAGACCGTACAGGAACTGACACTGACACACACACACAGACCGTACAGGAACTGACACTGAGACACACACAGACCGTACAGGAGCTAACACTGAGACACACACAGACCGTACAGGAGCTGACACTGAGACACACACACACAGACCGTACAGGAACTGACACTGAGACACACACAGACCGTACAGGAGCTGACACTGAGACACACACACACACACACACACACCGTACAGGAACTGACACTGAGACACACACACACACACACACAGACCGTACAGGAGCTGATACTGAGACACACACAGACCGTCCAGGAACGGACACTGAGAGACACACATGGACCGTACAGGAACTGACACTGAGACACACACACAGACCGTACAGGAGCTGACACTGAGACACACACACACACACAGACCGTACAGGAGCTGACACTGAGACACACACACAGACCGTACAGGAGCTGACACTGAGACACACACACAGACCGTACAGGTGCTGACACTGAGACACACACACAGACCGTACAGGAGCTGACACTGAGACACACACAGACCGTACAGGAGCTGACACAGAGACACACAGACACACACACACAGACCGTACAGGAGCTGACACTGAGAGACACACACACACACAGACCGTATAGGAGTTGACACTGAGACTCACACACACACAGACCGTACAGGAGTTGACACTGAGACACACACACACAGACCGTACAGGAGCTGACACTGAGAGACACACACACACACAGACCGTATAGGAGTTGACACTGAGACTCACACACACACAGACCTTACAGGAGTTGACACTGAGTCACACACACACACACACACACACACACAGACCATACAGGAGCTGACACTGAGACACACACACAGACCTTACAGGAGCTGACACTGAGACACACACACAGACACACAGACCGTAAAGGAGTTGACACTGAGACACACACACAGACCGTACAGGAGCTGACACTCAGACACACACAGACCGTACAGGAGCTGACACTTAGACACACACAGACCGTACAGGAGCTGACACTTAGACACACACACACCGTACAGGAGCTGACACTGAGACACACACACACACACAGACCGTACAGGAGCCGACACACAGACACACAGACACACACAGACTGTACAGGAGCTGACACTGAGACACACACACAGACCGTACAGGAGCTGACACTGAGACACACACACACACACATAGACCGTACAGGAGCTGACACTGAGACACACACACACACACACACACACACACACACACACAGACCGTACAGGAACTAACACTGAGACACACACACAGGCCGGACAGGAGCTGACACTGAGACACACACACACACACACACACACAGACCGGACAGGAGCTGACACTGAGACACACACACACAGACCGTACAGGAGCTGACACTGAGACACACACACACACACACACACACACATAGACCGTACAGGAGCTGACACTGAGACACACACACACACACACAGACCGTACAGGAACTGACACTGCGACACACACACAGACCGTACAGGAGCTGGCACTGAGACACACACACACAGACCGTACAGGAACTGACACTGAGACACACACACAGACCGTACAGGAACTGACACTGAGAGACACACATGGACCGTACAGGAGCTGATACTGAGACACACACACAGACCGTACAGGAGCTGACACTGAGACACACACACAGAACGTACAGGAGCTGACACTGAGACACACACAGACCGTACAGGTGCTGACACTGAGACACACACACAGACCGTACAGGAGCTGACACTGAGACACACACAGACCGTACAGGAGCTGACACAGAGACACACAGACACACACACACAGACCGTACAGGAGCTGACACTGAGACACACAGACACACACACACAGACCGTACAGGAGCTGACACTGAGAGACACACACACACACAGACCGTACAGGAGTTGACACTGAGACACACACACACACAGACCGTACAGGAGCTGACACTGAGACACACACACACAGACCGTACAGGAGCTGACACTGAGACACACACACACACAGACCGAACAGGAGCTGACACTGAGACACAGACACACAGACCGTACAGGAGTTGACACTGAGACACACACACAGACCTTACAGGAGCTGACACTGAGACACACACACAGACACACAGACCGTACAGGAGTTGACACTGAGACACACACACACACACACACACACGCAGTACAGGAGCTGACACTCAGACACACACAGACCGTACAGGAGCTGACACTGAGACACACACACACAGACCGTACAGGAGCTGACACTGAGACACACACAGACCGTACAGGAGCTGACACTGAGACACACACAGACCGTACAGGAACTGACACTGAGACACACACACAGACACACAGACCGTACAGGAACTGACACTGAGACACACACACACACACAGACCGTACAGGAGCTGACACTGAGACACACACACACACACACACAGACCGTACAGGAGCTGACACTTAGACACACACACACCGTACAGGAGCTGACACTGAGACACACACACACACACAGACCGTACAGGAGCCGACACTGAGACACACAGACACACACAGACTGTACAGGAGCTGACACTGAGACACACACACAGACCGTACAGGAGCTGACACTGAGACACACACACACACACATAGACCGTACAGGAGCTGACACTGAGACACACACACACACACACACACACACACACACACACACACACACACAGACCATACAGGAACTAACACTGAGGCACACACACAGGCCGGACAGGAGCTGACACTGAGACACACACACACACACAGACCGGACAGGAGCTGACACTGAGACACACACACACACACACACACACACACACACACACACACACAGACAGACCGTACAGGAGCTGACACTGAGACACACACACACGGACCGTACAGGAGCTGACACTGAGACACACACACACAGACCGTACAGGAGCTGACACTGAGACACACACACACACACACACACACACACACATAGACCGTACAGGAGCTGACGCTGAGACACACACAAACACACACACACACAGACCGTACAGGAGCTGACACTGAGACACACACACAGACCGTACAGGAACTGACACTGAGACACACACACACACACACAGACCGTACAGGAGCTGACACTGAGACACACACACACAGACCGTACAGGAGCTGACACTGAGACACACACAGACCGTACAGGAGCTGACACTGAGACACACACAGACCGTACAGGAGCTGACACTGAGACACACACAGACCGTACAGGAGCTGACACTGAGACACACACACAGACCGTACAGGAGCTGACACTGAGACACACACACACAGACCGTACAGGAACTGACACTGAGACACACACACAGACACACAGACCGTACAGGAACTGACACTGAGACACACACACACACACAGACCGTACAGGAGCTGACACTGAGACACACACACACACACACACAGACCGTACAGGAGCTGACACTTAGACACACACACACCGTACAGGAGCTGACACTGAGACACACACACAGACCGTACAGGAGCTGACACTGAGACACACACACACACACACACAGACCGTACAGGAGCTGACACTGAGACACACACACACAGACCGTACAGGAGCTGACACTGAGACACACACACACACACACACATAGACCGTACAGGAGCTGACACTGAGACACACACACACACACACACACACACACACAGACCGTACAGGATCTGACACTGACACACACACATAGACCGTACAGGAGCTGACACTGAGACACACACACAGACCGTACAGGAACTGACACTGAGACACACACACAGACCGTACAGGAGCTGACACTGGGACACACACAGACACACACAGACCGTACAGGAGCTGACACTGAGACACACAGACAGACAGTACAGGCGCTGACACTGAGACACACACACACACACACACACACAGACCGTACAGGAGCTGACACTGAGAGACACACACACACACAGACCGTACAGGAGCTGACACTGAGACACACACACACAGACCGGACAGGAGCTGATACTGAGACACACACAGACCGTACAAGAGCTGACACTGAGACACACACACACACACACACACAGACCGGACAGGAGCTGATACTGAGACACACACAGACCGTACAGGAACTGACACTGACACACACACACAGACCGTGCAGGAGCTGACACTGAGACACATACACACAGACCGTACAGGAACTGACACTGACACACACACACAGACCGTACAGGAACTGACACTGAGACACACACAGACCGTACAGGAGCTAACACTGAGACACACACAGACCGTACAGGAGCTGACACTGAGACACACACACACAGACCGTACAGGAACTGACACTGAGACACACACAGACCGTACAGGAGCTGACACTGAGACACACACACACACACACACACCGTACAGGAACTGACACTGAGACACACACACACACACACACAGACCGTACAGGAGCTGATACTGAGACACACACAGACCGTCCAGGAACGGACACTGAGAGACACACATGGACCGTACAGGAACTGACACTGAGACACACACACAGACCGTACAGGAGCTGACACTGAGACACACACACACACACAGACCGTACAGGAGCTGACACTGAGACACACACACAGACCGTACAGGAGCTGACACTGAGACACACACACAGACCGTACAGGTGCTGACACTGAGACACACACACAGACCGTACAGGAGCTGACACTGAGACACACACAGACCGTACAGGAGCTGACACAGAGACACACAGACACACACACACAGACCGTACAGGAGCTGACACTGAGAGACACACACACACACAGACCGTATAGGAGTTGACACTGAGACTCACACACACACAGACCGTACAGGAGTTGACACTGAGACACACACACACAGACCGTACAGGAGCTGACACTGAGAGACACACACACACACAGACCGTATAGGAGTTGACACTGAGACTCACACACACACAGACCTTACAGGAGTTGACACTGAGTCACACACACACACACACACACACACACAGACCATACAGGAGCTGACACTGAGACACACACACAGACCTTACAGGAGCTGACACTGAGACACACACACAGACACACAGACCGTAAAGGAGTTGACACTGAGACACACACACAGACCGTACAGGAGCTGACACTCAGACACACACAGACCGTACAGGAGCTGACACTTAGACACACACAGACCGTACAGGAGCTGACACTTAGACACACACACACCGTACAGGAGCTGACACTGAGACACACACACACACACAGACCGTACAGGAGCCGACACACAGACACACAGACACACACAGACTGTACAGGAGCTGACACTGAGACACACACACAGACCGTACAGGAGCTGACACTGAGACACACACACACACACATAGACCGTACAGGAGCTGACACTGAGACACACACACACACACACACACAGACCGTACAGGAACTAACACTGAGACACACACACAGGCCGGACAGGAGCTGACACTGAGACACACACACACACACACACACACACAGACCGGACAGGAGCTGACACTGAGACACACACACACAGACCGTACAGGAGCTGACACTGAGACACACACACACACACACACACACACATAGACCGTACAGGAGCTGACACTGAGACACACACACACACACACAGACCGTACAGGAACTGACACTGCGACACACACACAGACCGTACAGGAGCTGGCACTGAGACACACACACACAGACCGTACAGGAACTGACACTGAGACACACACACAGACCGTACAGGAACTGACACTGAGAGACACACATGGACCGTACAGGAGCTGATACTGAGACACACACACAGACCGTACAGGAGCTGACACTGAGACACACACACAGAACGTACAGGAGCTGACACTGAGACACACACAGACCGTACAGGTGCTGACACTGAGACACACACACAGACCGTACAGGAGCTGACACTGAGACACACACAGACCGTACAGGAGCTGACACAGAGACACACAGACACACACACACAGACCGTACAGGAGCTGACACTGAGACACACAGACACACACACACAGACCGTACAGGAGCTGACACTGAGAGACACACACACACACAGACCGTACAGGAGTTGACACTGAGACACACACACACACAGACCGTACAGGAGCTGACACTGAGACACACACACACAGACCGTACAGGAGCTGACACTGAGACACAGACACACACACAGACCGTACAGGAGTTGACACTAAGTCACACACACACACACACACACACACACACAGTACATGAGCTGACACTGAGACACACACACACACAGACCGAACAGGAGCTGACACTGAGACACAGACACACAGACCGTACAGGAGTTGACACTGAGACACACACACAGACCTTACAGGAGCTGACACTGAGACACACACACAGACACACAGACCGTACAGGAGTTGACACTGAGACACACACACACACACACACACACGCAGTACAGGAGCTGACACTCAGACACACACAGACCGTACAGGAGCTGACACTTAGACACACACAGACCGTACAGGAGCTGACACTGAGACACACACACACACACACAGACCGTACAGGAGCCGACACTGAGACACACAGACACACACAGACCGTACAGGAACTGACACACACACACACACAGACCGTACAGGAACTGACACTGAGACACACACACACACACACAGACCGTACAGGAGCTGACACTGAGACACACACACACACACACACACAGACACACACACACACACACACACACAGACAGACCGTACAGGAGCTGACACTGAGACACACACACACGGACCGTACAGGAACTGACACTGAGACACACACACACACACACAGACCGTACAGGAGCTGACACTGAGACACACACACACAGACCGTACAGGAGCTGACACTGAGACACACACAGACCGTACGGGAGCTGACGCTGAGACACACACAAACACACACACACACAGACCGTACAGGAGCTGACACTGAGACACACACACAGACCGTACAGGAACTGACACTGAGACACACACACACACACACAGACCGTACAGGAGCTGACACTGAGACACACACACACAGACCGTACAGGAGCTGACACTGAGACACACACAGACCGTACAGGAGCTGACACTGAGACACACACAGACCGTACAGGAACTGACACTGAGACACACACACAGACACACAGACCGTACAGGAACTGACACTGAGACACACACACACACACAGACCGTACAGGAGCTGACACTGAGACACACACACACACACACACAGACCGTACAGGAGCTGACACTTAGACACACACACACCGTACAGGAGCTGACACTGAGACACACACACACACACAGACCGTACAGGAGCCGACACTGAGACACACAGACACACACAGACTGTACAGGAGCTGACACTGAGACACACACACAGACCGTACAGGAGCTGACACTGAGACACACACACACACACATAGACCGTACAGGAGCTGACACTGAGACACACACACACACACACACACACACACACACACACAGACCGTACAGGAACTAACACTGAGGCACACACACAGGCCGGACAGGAGCTGACACTGAGACACACACACACACACAGACCGGACAGGAGCTGACACTGAGACACACACACACACACACACACACACACACACACACACACAGACCGTACAGGAGCTGACACTGAGACACACACACACAGACCGTACAGGAGCTGACACTGAGACACACACACACACACACACACACACACATAGACCGTACAGGAGCTGACACTGAGACACACACACACACACACACACACACAGACCGTACAGGAACTGACACTGAGACACATACACAGACCGTACAGGAGCTGGCACTGAGACACACACACAGACCGTACAGGAACTGACACTGAGACACACACACAGACCGTACAGGAACTGACACTGAGAGACACACATGGACCGTACAGGAGCTGATACTGAGACACACACACAGAACGTACAGGAGCTGACACTGAGACACACACAGACCGTACAGGTGCTGACACTGAGACACACACACAGACCGTACAGGAGCTGACACTGAGACACACACACAGACCGTACAGGAACTGACACTGAGACACACACACAGACACACAGACCGTACAGGAACTGACACTGAGACACACACACACACACAGACCGTACAGGAGCTGACACTGAGACACACACACACACACACACACACACACAGACCGTACAGGAGCTGACACTTAGACACTCACACATCGTACAGGAGCTGACACTGAGACACACACACACACACAGACCGTACAGGAGCCGACACTGAGACACACAGACACACACAGACTGTACAGGAGCTGACACTGAGACACACACACAGACCGTACAGGAGCTGACACTGAGACACACACACACACACATAGACCGTACAGGAGCTGACACTGAGACACACACACACACACACACACACACACACACAGACCGTACAGGAACTAACACTGAGGCACACACACAGGCCGGACAGGAGCTGACACTGAGACACACACACACACACACACACAGACCGGACAGGAGCTGACACTGAGACACACACACACACACACACACACACACACACACACACACACACAGACCGTACAGGAGCTGACACTGAGACACACACACACACACACACACACACACATAGACCGTACAGGAGCTGACACTGAGACACACACACACACACACACACACAGACCGTACAGGAACTGACACTGAGACACATACACAGACCGTACAGGAGCTGGCACTGAGACACACACACAGACCGTACAGGAACTGACACTGAGACACACACACAGACCGTACAGGAACTGACACTGAGAGACACACATGGACCGTACAGGAGCTGACACTGAGACACACACACAGAACGTACAGGAGCTGACACTGAGACACACACAGACCGTACAGGTGCTGACACTGAGACACACACACAGACCGTACAGGAGCTGACACTGAGACACACACAGACCGTACAGGAGCTGACACAGAGATACACAGACACACACACACAGACCGTACAGGAGCTGACACTGAGACACACAGACACACACACACAGACCGTACAGGAGCTGACACTGAGAGACACACACACACACAGACCGTACAGGAGTTGACACTGAGACACACACACACACAGACCGTACAGGAGCTGACACTGAGACACAGACACACAGACCGTACAGGAGTTGACACTGAGACACACACACACAGACCGTACAGGAGCTGACACTGAGACACACACACACACACACAGACCGTACAGGAGCTGACACTGAGACACACACACACACACACACAGACCGTACAGGAGCTGACACTGAGTCACACACAGACCGTACAGGAGCTGACACTGGGACACACACAGACCGTACAGGAGCTGACACTGAGACACACACACAGACCGTACAGGAGCTGACACTGAGACACACACACACAGACCGTACAGGAGCTGACACTGAGACACACACACAGACCGTACAGGAGCTGACACTGAGACACCCACACAGACCGTACAGGAGCTGATACTGAGACACCCACACAGACCGTACAGGAGCTGACACTGAGACACCCACACAGACCGTACAGGAGCTGATACTGAGACACACACAGACCGTACAGGAGCTGACACTGAGACACACACAGACCGGACAGGGGCTGATGTAAGAAAATTATTGCTATAGTTTCTGATTGAACTAAAATTCTGTTTGATTTGACAGGGTGACCGAGGCTTTGATGGACTTCCTGGGCTTCCTGGTGAAAAAGGAAATAGAGTCAGTATAAACTTCATTATGTCTAACCCCGTGCTGTACCTGTCCTGGGAGTGTTTGATGGGGACAGTGTAGAGGGAGCTTTACTCTGTATCTAACCCCGTGCTGTACCTGTCCTGGGAGTGTTTGATGGGGACAGTGTAGAGGGAGCTTTACTCTGTATCTAACCCCGTGCTGTACCTGTCCTGGGAGTGTTTGATGGGGACAGTGCAGAGGGAGCTTTACTCTGTATCTAACCCTGTGCTGTACCTGTCCTGGGAGTGTTAGATGGGGACAGTGTAGAGGGAGCTTTACTCTGTATCTAACCCCGTGCTGTACCTGTCCTGGGAGTGTTTGATGGGGACAGTGCAGAGGGAGCTTTACTCTGTATCTAACCCCGTGCTGTACCTGTCCTGGGAGTGTTTTATGTGGACAGTGTACAGGGAGCTTTACTCTGTATCTAACCCCGTGCTGTACCTGTCCTGGGAGTGTTTGATGGGGACAGTGTAGAGGGAGCTTTACTCTGTATCTAACCCCGTGCTGTACCTGTCCTGGGAGTGTTTGATGGGGACAGTGTAGAGGGAGCTTTACTCTGTATCTAACCCCGTGCTGTACCTCTCCTGGGAGTGTTTGATGGGGACAGTGTGGAGGGAGCTTTACTCTACTCTGTATCTAACCCCGTGCTGTACCTGTCCTGCGAGTGTTTGATGGGGACAGTGTAGAGAGAGCTTTACTCTGTATCTAACCCCGTGCTGTACCTGTCCTGGGAGTGTTTGATGGGGACAGTGTAGAGGGAGTTTTACTCTGTATCTAACCCCGTGCTGTACCTGTCCTGGGAGTGTTTGATGGGGACAGTGAAGAGGGAGCTTTACTCTGTGCCTAACCCCATGCTGTTATGCTGTCTCTTGTCCTATGTGAAGGCAGCATGGTGGTGCAGTGGTTAGCACTGCTGCCTCACGGCACTGAGGTCCCAGGTTCGATCCCGGCCCCGGGTCACTGTCCGTGTGGAGTTTGCACATTCTCCCCGTGACTACGTGGGTTTCACCCCCACAACCCAAAGATATGCAGGGTGGGTGGATTGGCCACGCTAAATTGCCACTTAATTTGGGGGGAAAAAAGAATTGTGTACTCTAAATTTAATTTTTAAAATTCCACTGAGTAATGAGCCTGTCTGTTGCTGGAGGAAGTTTGGGTTTCTGCTGATTACTCTGCCCCTCCGAGTGAACACTGACTGCCTCGGTGACAGTATTTGCCCCGGGGGCGGGAGCTCTTCTCATTGCTCTGTTCCAGTCAGATTCATCTCTTTTTTTAAAAAAAATATTTTATTGAAAATTTTTGGTCAACCATCACAGTACATTGTGTATCCTTTACACAATAATATAAATGACAATGACCTGTTTTATAAACAAAGAATAAATAATATATAACAAAAACGAAAACTAAAACTAAATGGCAACTGCCTTGTCTCAGATAAACACTCTCCAAAAATATGATTTAACAGTCCAATATACAATTATTTATAGCAACGACCTATACATATTATACATATATATTAACAACCCTGAGAGTCCTTCTGGTTCTCCCCGGGTTGCTGCTGCTGCCTTCTTCTTTTCCATTCCCTCTATCTTTCTGTGAGGTATTCGACGAACGGTTGCCACCTCCTGGTGAATCCTTGAGCCGATCCCCTTAGAACAAAATTAATCCGTTCCAGCTTTATAAACCCTGCCATGTTATTTATCCAGGTCTCCACCCCCGGGGGCTTGGCTTCCTTCCACATCAACAGTATCCTGCGCCGGGCTACTAGGGACGCAAAGGCCAAAACATCGGCCTCTCTCGCCTCCTGCACTCCCGGCTCTTGTGCAACCCCAAATATAGCCAACCCCCAGCTTGGTTCGACCTGGACCCCCACTACTTTCGAAAGCACCTTTGTCACCCCCACCCAGAACCCCTGTAGTGCCGGCCATGACCAGAACATGTGGGTGTGATTCGCTGGGCTTCTCGAGCATCTCGCACACCTAACCTCTACCCCAAAAAATTTACTGAGCCGTGCTCCAGTCATATGCGCCCTGTGTAACACCTTAAATTGAATCAGGCTTAGCCTGGCACACGAGGACGATGAGTTTACCCTACTTAGGGCATCTGCCCACAGCCCCTCCTCAATCTCCTCCCCCAGCTCTTCTTCCCATTTTCCTTTCAGCTCACCTACCATGATCTCCCCCTCGTCCCTCATTTCCCTATATATGTCTGACACCTTACCGTCCCCCACCCACGTCTTTGAGATCACTCTGTCCTGCACCTCCTGCGTCGGGAGCTGCGGGAATTCCCTCACCTGTTGCCTCGCAAAAGCCCTCAGTTGCATATACCGGAATGCATTCCCTTGGGGCAACCCATATTTCTCGGTCAGCGCTCCCAGACTTGCGAACTTCCCATCCACAAACAGATCTTTCAGTTGCATTACTCCTGCTCTTTGTCATATTCCAAATCCCCCATCCATTCTCCCAGGGGTAAACCTATGGTTATTTCTTATCGGGGACCCCACCAAGGCTCCCGCAAATAATCCCACTCCACTCTATCAAATGCTTTCTCGGCATCCATCGCCACCACTATCTCCGCTTCCCCCTCTGGTGGGGCCATCATCATTACCCCTAGCAGCCTCCGTATATTCGTTTTCAGCTGTCTCCCCTTCACAAACCCAGTTTGGTCCTCATGGACCACCCCCAGGACACAATCCTCTATCCTCATTGCCATTACCTTGGCCAGAATCTTAGCGTCTACATTTAGGAGGGAAATAGGTCTATAGGACCCGCATTGCAGCGGGTCCTTTTCCTTCTTTAGGAGAAGCGATATCGTTGCCTCAGACATAGTCGTGGGCAGCTGTCCCCTTTCCTTTGCCTCATTAAAGGTTCTCATCAGTAGCGGGGCGAGCAAGTCCACATATTTCCTGTAAAATTCAACTGGGAATCCATCCGGTCCCGGAGCCTTCCCCGCCTGCATGCTCCTAATTCCTTTCACTACTTCCTCTATTTCGATCTGTGCTCCCAGTCCCGCCCTCTCCTGCTCCTCCACCTTGGGAAATTCCAGCCGGTCCAGAAAGCCCATCATTCTCTCCCTCCCATCCGGGGGTTGAGCTTCGTATAATTTTTTATAAAATGCCTTGAACACTCCATTCACTCGCTCCGCTCCCCGCTCCATCTCTCCTTCCTCATCCCTCACTCCCCCTATTTCCCTCGCTGCTCCCCTTTTCCTCAATTGGTGGGCCAGCAACCTGCTCGCCTTCTCCCCATATTCGTACTGTACACCCTGTGCCTTCCTCCATTGTGCCTCTGCAGTACCCGTAGTCAGCAAGTCAAATTCTACATGTAGCCTTTGCCTTTCCCTGTACAGTCCCTCCTCCGGTGCCTCCGCATATTGTCTGTCCACCCTCAGAAGTTCTTGCAGCAACCGCTCCCGTTCCTTACTCTCCTGCTTCCCTTTATGTGCCCTTATTGATATCAGCTCCCCTCTAACCACTGCCTTCAGCGCCTCCCAGACCACTCCCACCTGGACCTCCCCATTATCATTGAGTTCCAAGTACTTTTCAATGCACCCCCTCACCCTTAGACACACCCCCTCATCTGCCATTAGTCCCATGTCCATTCTCCAGGGTGGGCGCCCTCCTGTTTCCTCCCCTATCTCCAAGTCCACCCAATGTGGAGCGTGATCCGAAATGGCTATAGCCGTATACTCCGTTCCCCTCACCTTCGGGATCAACGCCCTTCCCAAAACAAAAAAGTCTATTCGCGAATAGACTTTGTGGACATAGGAGAAAAACGAGAACTCCTTACTCCTAGGTCTGCTAAATCTCCACGGGTCCACACCTCCCATCTGCTCCATAAAATCTTTAAGCACCTTGGCTGCTGCCGGCCTCCTTCCAGTCCTGGACCTCGACCTGTCCAGCCCTGGTTCCAACACCGTATTGAAATCTCCCCCCATTACCAACTTTCCCACCTCTAGGTCCGGGATGCGTCCTAGCATCCGCCTCATAAAATTGGCATCATCCCAGTTCGGGGCATATACGTTTACCAAAACCACCGTCTCCCCCTGTAGTTTGCCACTCACCATCACGTATCTGCCCCCGCTATCCGCCACTATAGTCTTTGCCTCAAACATTACCCGCTTCCCCACTAATATAGCCACCCCCCTGTTTTTCGCATCTAGCCCCGAATGGAACACCTGCCCCACCCATCCTTTGCGTAGTCTAACCTGGTCTATCAGTTTCAAGTGCGTCTCTTGTAACATAACCACGTCTGCCTTAAGTTTCTTAAGGTGTGCGAGTACCCGTGCCCTCTTTATCGGCCCGTTCAGCCCTCTCACGTTCCACGTGATCAGCCGGGTTGGGGGGCTTTTTACCCCCCCCCTTGTCGATTAGCCATCCCCTTTTTCCAGCTCCTCACCCGGTTCCCACGCAGCTGTGTCCCCCCCCAGGCGGTGCCCCCCCCGTCCATCCCACCCCATACCAGTTCCCCCCTCTCCCCAGCAGCAGCAGCCCAATAATTCCCCCCTCCCACCCCCCCCGCTAGATCCCCCCCTAGCGTAGTTACACCCCCCATGTTGCTCCCAGAAGTCAGCAAACTCTGGCCGACCTCGGCTTCCCCCCGTGACCTCGGCTCGCACCGTGCGACGCCCCCTCCTTCCTGCTTCCCTATTCCCGCCATGATTATCATAGCGCGGGAACCGAGCCCGCGCTTCCCCCTTGGCCCCGCCCCCAATGGCCCACGCCCCATCTCCTCCACCTCCTTTCCTCCCCCCACCACCTCCTGTGGAAGAGAGAAAAGCTACCACATCGCAGGATTAATAACATAAAACTCCTCTTTCCCCCCTTTTTACCCCCCTCTTCGCCCTCCACATTCGCCCCACCACTTTGTTCAAACGTTCTTTTTAATAGCCTGCTCATTCCAATTTTTCTTCCACGATAAAAGTCCACGCTTCATCCGCCGTCTCAAAGTAGTGGTGCCTCCCTTGATATGTGACCCACAGTCTTGCCGGTTGCAGCATTCCGAATTTTATCTTCTTTTTATGAAGCACCGCCTTGGCCCGATTAAAGCTCGCCCTCCTTCTCGCCACCTCCGCACTCCAGTCTTGGTATACGCGGATCACCGCGTTCTCCCATTTACTGCTCCGAGTTTTCTTTGCCCATCTAAGGACCATTTCTCTATCCTTAAAACGGAGGAATCTCACCACTATGGCTCTCGGAATTTCTCCTGCTCTCGGTCCTCGCGCCATCACTCGGTATGCTCCCTCCACCTCCAACGGACCCGCCGGGGCCTCCGCTCCCATTAACGAGTGCAGCATCGTGCTCACATATGCCCCGACGTCCGCTCCCTCCGCACCTTCAGGAAGACCAAGAATCCTTAGGTTGTTCCTCCTCGCGTTGTTCTCCAGCACCTCCAGCCTTTCCACACATCGTTTATGGTGTGCCTCATGCATCTCCGTCTTCACCACCAGGCCCTGTATATCGTCCTCGTTCTCGGCAGCCTTTGCCTTCACGACCCGAAGCTCCTGCTCCTGGGTCTTTTGCTCATCCTTTAGCCCTTCGATCGCCTGTAATATCGGGGCCAACAGCTCCTTCTTCATTTCCTTTTTGAGTTCTTCCATCAGCGTTTCAAGAACTCTTGTTGTTCAGGGCCCCATGTGAAACTGCCACCTTCCGACGCCATCTTGGTTTTTGCTTGCCTTCCTTGCCGCTGCTCTAAAGGATCCACTGCAATCCGGCCACTTTCTCCTCCTTTTTTCATCCGTATCCAGGGGGGATTCCCTTCTGGTTCACCGCACAGTACTTTTAGCCGTTAAAATTGCCGTTGGGGTTCTTATTAAGAGCCCAAAAGTCCGTTCCACCGGGAGCTGCCGAAACGTGCGACTCAGCTGGTCATCGCCGCACCCGGAAGTCCCAGTCAGATTCATCTTGTTCGTCTATGGAACAAAACTCTCCCCTCTGTCCAAATTCTCAATTCCGTGGTCAGACGGGGAAAACCCGGGAGTACTGCGCTGGACTGTATTTCATTCTGGGTGTCACCTCCCTCTGCGTGGCTTTCCTCCCACAGTCCAAAGACCTGCCCGTTAGGTGGATTGGCCGTGATAAATTTCCCTTAGTGTCCAAAAAAGGTTTGATGGGGTTATTGGGTCACGGGGATAGGGTTGAAGTGAGGGCTTAAGTGGATCGGTGCAGACTCGATGGGCCGAATGGCCTCCTTCTGCACTGTATGTTCAATGTTGACTGCCCCCCTTGGTCAAATAGCCCCCCCCCCTCCGCCACATTTACATAAACAAATATGCTGTCACTCACTCGAGGGCAGTCACTCACTCGAGGGGCAGTCACTCACTCGAGGGCAGTCACTCACTCGAGGGCTGTCACTCACTCGAGGGCAGTCACTCACTCGAGGGCAGTCACTCACTCGAGGGCAGTCACTCACTCGAGGGCTGTCACTCACTCGAGGGCTGTCACTCACTCGAGGGGAGTCACTCACTCGAGGGGCTGTCACTCACTCGAGGGGCTGTCACTCACTCGAGGGCTGTCACTCACTCGAGGGGAGTCACTCACTCGAGGGGCTGTCACTCACTCGAGGGGCTGTCACTCACTCGAGGGCAGTCACTCACTCGAGGGCTGTCACTCACTCAAGGGCTGTCACTCACTCGAGGGCAGTCACTCACTCGAGGGCAGTCACTCACTCGAGGGCAGTCACTCACTCGAGGGCAGTCACTCACTCGAAGGGCTGTCACTCACTCGAGGGCAGTCACTCACTCAAGGGGCTGTCACTCACTCGGGGGCTGTCACTCACTCGAGGGCTGTCACTCACTCGAGGGCAGTCACTCACTCGAGGGCAGTCACTCACTCGAGGGCAGTCACTCACTCGAGGGCAGTCACTCACCCGAGGGGCTGTCACTCACTCGAGGGGCATTCACTCAACCGAGGGGCTGTCACTCACTCGAAGGGCATTCACTCACTCGAGGGGCATTCACTCACTCGAGGGGCTGTCACTCACTCGAGAGGCAGTCACTCACTCGAGGGACAGTCACTCACTCGTGGGCAGTCACTCACTCGAGGGGCAGTCACTCACGAGAGGCAGTCACTCACTCGAGGGCAGTCACTCACTCGAGGGGCAGTCAGTCACTCGGGCTGTCACTCACTCGAGGGCAGTCACTCACTCGAGGGCAGTCACTCACTCGAGGGCAGTCACTCACTCGAGGGGCTGTCACTCGAGGGGTGTCACTCACTTGAGGGCTGTCACTCAAGGGCTGTCACTCGCTCGAGGGGCTGTCACTCACTCGAGGGGCTGTCACTCACTTGAGGGGCTGTCACTCGAGGGCAGTCACTCGAGGGGCTGTCACTCACTCAAGGGGCTGTCACTCACTCGAGGGGCTGTCACTCACTCGAGGTCAGTCACTCACTCGAGGGCAGTCCCTCATTCGAGAGGCAGTCACTCACTCGAGAGGCAGTCACTCACTTGAGGGCAGTCACTCACCCGAGGGGTTGTCACTCGCTCGAGGGGCTGTCACTCACTCGAGGGGCATTCACTCACTCGAGGGCAGTCACTCACCCGTGGGGCTGTCACTCACCCGAGGGCAGTCACTCACTCGAGGGCAGTCACTCACTCGAGGGGCAGTCACTCACTCGAGAGGCAGTCACTCACTCGAGGGCAGTCACTCACTCGAGGGCAGTCACTCACTCGAGGGGCTGACACTCGAGGGCAGTCACTCACTCGAGGGGCTGACACTCGAGGGCAGTCACTCACTCGAGGGGCAGTCACTCACTCGAGGGGCAGTCACTCACTCGAGTGGCAGTCACTCACTTGAGGGCAGTCACTCACTCGAGTGGCAGTCACTCACTTGAGGGCAGTCACTCACTCGAGGGGCTGACACTCGAGGGGCAGTCACTCACTCGAGGGGCTGTCACTCACTCGAGGGGCAGTCACTCACTCGAGGGGCAGTCACTCACTCGAGGGGCTGTCACTCACTCGAGGGGCTGTCACTCAGTCGAGTGGCAGTCACTCACTCGAGGGGCTGTCACTCACTTGAGGGCAGTCACTCACTCGAGGGGCTGACTCTCGAGGGGCTGTCACTCACTCGAGGGGCTGTCACTCACTCGAGGGGCAGTCACTCCCTCGAGGGGCAGTCACTCACTCGAGGGGCTGTCACTCACTCGAGGGGCTGTCACTCACTCGAGGGGCTGTCACTCACTCGAGGGGCAGTCACTCACTCGAGGGGCTGTCACTCACTCGAGGGGCAGTCACTCACTCGAGGGGCTGTCACTCACTCGAGGGGCTGTCACTCACTCGAGGGGCAGTCACTCACTCGAGGGGCTGTCACTCACTCGAGGGGCAGTCACTCACTCGAGGGGCTGTCACTCACTCGAGGGGCAGTCACTCACTCGAGGGGCTGTCACTCACTCGAGGGGCTGTCACTCACTCGAGGGGCAGTCACTCACTCGAGGGGCTGTCACACACTCGAGGGGCATTCACTCACTCGAGGGGCATTCACTCACTCGAGGGCAGTCACTCACCCGAGGGCAGTCACTCACTCGAGGGCAGTCACTCACTCGAGGGGCAGTCACTCACTCGAGGGGCTGTCACTCACTCGAGGGGCAGTCACTCACTCGAGGGGCTGTCACTCACTCGAGGGGCTGTCACTCACTCGAGGGGCAGTCACTCACTCGAGGGGCTGTCACTCACTCGAGGGGCAGTCACTCACTCGAGGGGCTGTCACACACTCGAGGGGCAGTCACTCACCCGAGGGCAGTCACTCACTCGAGGGCAGTCACTCACCCGAGGGCAGTCACTCACTCGAGGGGCAGTCACTCACTCGAGGGCAGTCACTCACTCGAGGGCAGTCACTCACCCGAGGGCAGTCACTCACTCGAGGGGCTGTCACTCACTCGAGGGGCAGTCACTCACTCGAGGGCAGTCACTCACCCGAGGGCAGTCACTCACTCGAGGGGCAGTTACTGGAAATAACTTTACTGAAGATCTCGGGACAAAATTGAATGCAAAATTCTGACCATTTGATTGTGTTTTCTGCCAGTTTCAGATGACAAGGGAAGATTGTCCATTGGAAGATTATGTTGATTATGACAATGGAAGATTAGTTCTAGTTTCCTGTGGGAGTGTCTGCTGGGCTGAGCTGGGAGATCAGAGAGGCAGCATCACCACCTAGTGGCGATGCCACACACTGCAGCACTGCACAGCAATGGATAAACAGCAACTTGCATTTAAAGAGCAGCTTAAATATTGGAACATGTCCCGAGGTGCTTCACAGAAATGTAAAACAGACAAAACTTTCACACTGCCAGAGGGTGAGGGAGGGAATTCCAGAGCTCGGAGCCTAAGGCAGCTGAAGGCACGTCTGCCAAGGGTGGAGCAATGGGTATCGGTGAATCTCAAAGAAACCTCGGAGAATGTGAGACAGGAGGAGGGGCTGAGGGAGGGGCTGAGGGAGGGGCTGAGGGAGGGGCTGAGGGAGGGGCTGAGGGAAAGAGCGCCGCCCTGGAAAGATGATCATTCCAGAAGCGGGTTTTCCTGAGGGTGAGGTCAGTGAAGGTCAGCGAGCACAGACGAGGGTGGGTAAACGCCACATTACACCGCGGCAACGCAGGGGGTCCCCAGAAACGTCCGATCGATTCAGATGTTAAAATTTGACAACAAACTCCAGTTGGATATTTTAACAGGTATCATTTAATTTTCTCTTTCCAGGGAGATGGAGGACCTCAGGGTCCCCCAGGACCGACTGGGGAGGATGGTGAGAGGGTGAGTGTGCGGCGAGGGGTCAGTCAGGCCGTGTTCACCACCTCGGCCGTGGGAGCTGAGCCCTGGGCAACACACGCGTTACCACAGCCTGTGTACACCAAACAGCGCACACACGGGTTAACACAGTCTGTGTACACTAATCAGCGCACACACGGGTTAACACAGTCTGTGTACACTTATCAGCGCACACACAGGTTAACACAGCCTGTGTACACTAATCAGTGCACACACAGGTTAACACAGTCTGTGTACACTAATCAGCGCACACACGGGTTAACACAGTCTGTGTACACTAATCAGCGCACACACAGGTTAACACAGTCTGTGTACACTTATCAGCGCACACACGGGTTAACACAGTCTGTGTACACTAATCAGCGCACACACAGGTTAACACAGACTGTGTACACTTATCAGCGCACACACAGGTTAACACAGCCTGTGTACACTTATCAGCGCACACACGGGTTAACACAGTCTGTGTACACTAATCAGCGCACACACAGGTTAACACAGCCTGTGTACACTTATCAGCGCACACACAGGTTAACACAGCCTGTGTACACTTATCAGCGCACACACGGGTTAACACAGTCTGTGTACACTAATCAGCGCACACACAGGTTAACACAGTCTGTGTACACTAATCAGTGCACACACAGGTTAACACAGTCTGTGTACACTAATCAGCGCACACACAGGTTAACACAGCCTGTGTACACTAATCAGCGCACACACAGGTTAACACAGTCTGTGTACACTACTCAGTGCACACACAGGTTAACACAGCCTGTGTACACTTATCAGCGCACACACAGGTTAACACAGCCTGTGTACACTAATCAGCGCACACACGGGTTAACACAGTCTGTGTACACTAATCAGCGCACACACAGGTTAACACAGCCTGTGTACACTTATCAGCGCACACACAGGTTAACACAGCCTGTGTACACTTATCAGTGCACACACGGGTTAACACAGTCTGTGTACACTAATCAGCGCACACACAGGTTAACACAGTCTGTGTACACTAATCAGCGCGCACACAGGTTAACACAGTCTGTGTACACAAATCAGCGCACACACAGGTTAACACAGTCTGTGTACACTAATCAGTGCACACACAGGTTAACACAGTCTGTGTACACTAATCAGCGCACACACAGGTTAACACAGCCTGTGTACACTAATCAGCGCACACACAGGTTAACACAGTCTGTGTACACTACTCAGTGCACACACAGGTTAACACAGCCTGTGTACACTTATCAGCGCACACACAGGTTAACACAGCCTGTGTACACTAATCAGCGCGCACACAGGTTAACACAGTCTGTGTACACTAATCAGCGCACACACAGGTTAACACAGCCTGTGTACACTAATCAGCGCACACACGGGTTAACACAGTCTGTGTACACTAATCAGCGCACACACGGGTTAACACAGTCTGTGTACACTAATCAGCGCACACACAGGTTAACACAGTCTGTGTACACTAATCAGCGCACACACAGGTTAACACAGTCTGTGTACACTAATCAGCGCACACAGGTTAACACAGTCTGTGTACACTAATCAGCGCACACACAGGTTAACACAGCCTGTGTACACTAATCAGCGCACACACAGGTTAACACAGTCTGTGTACACTAATCAGCGCGCACACAGGTTAACACAGTCTGTGTACACTAATCAGCGCACACACGGGTTAACACAGTCTGTGTACACTAATCAGCGCGCACACGGGTTAACACAGTCTGTGTACACTAATCAGCGCGCACACAGGTTAACACAGTCTGTGTACACTAATCAGCGCACACACAGGTTAACACAGTCTGTGTACACTAATCAGCGCGCACACAGGTTAACACAGTCTGTGTACACTAATCAGCGCACACACAGGTTAACACAGTCTGTGTACACTAATCAGCGCACACACAGGTTAACACAGTCTGTGTACACTAATCAGCGCACACGGGTTAACACAGTCTGTGTACACTAATCAGCGCACACACGGGTTAACACAGTCTGTGTACACTAATCAGCGCACACACGGGTTAACACAGCCTGTGCACACTAATCAGCGCACACACAGGTTAACACAGCCTGTGTACACTAATCAGCGCACACACAGGTTAACACAGCCTGTGTACACTAATCAGCGCACACACAGGTTAACACAGCCTGTGTACACTAATCAGCGCGCACACGCGTTAACACAGTCTGTGTACACTAATCAGCGCACACACGGGTTAACACAGTCTGTGTACACTAATCAGCGCACACACAGGTTAACACAGCCTGTGTACACTAATCAGCGCACACACAGGTTAACACAGTCTGTGTACACTAATCAGCGCACACACAGGTTAACACAGCCTGTGTACACTAATCAGCGCACACACAGGTGAACACAGTCTGTGTACACTAATCAGCGCACACACGGGTTAACACAGTCTGTGTACACTAATCAGCGCACACACAGGTGAACACAGTCTGTGTACACTAATCAGCGCACACACAGGTTAACACAGCCTGTGTACACTAATCAGCGCGCACACAGGTTAACACAGTCTGTGTACACTAATCAGCGCACACACAGGTTAACACAGCCTGTGTACACTAATCAGCACACACACGGGTTAACACAGTCTGTGTACACTAATCAGCACACACACAGGTTAACACAGCCTGTGTACACTAATCAGCACACACACAGGTTAACACAGTCTGTGTACACTAATCAGCGCACACACGCGTTAACACAGTCTGTGTACACTAATCAGCGCACACACAGGTTAACACAGTCTGTGTACACTAATCAGCACACACACAGGTTAACACCGTCTGTGTACACTAATCAGCTCACACACGGGTTAACACAGCCTGTGTACACTAATCAGCGCACACACGGGTTAACACAGTCTGTGTACACTAATCAGCGCACACACGGGTTAACACAGCCTGTGTACACTAATCAGCGCACACACGGGTTAACACAGTCTGTGTACACTAATCAGCGCACACACAGGTGAACACAGTCTGTGTACACTAATCAGCGCACACACAGGTTAACACAGTCTGTGTACACTTATCAGCGCACACACGGGTTAACACAGTCTGTGTACACTAATCAGCGCACACACAGGTTAACACAGCCTGTGTACACTTATCAGCGCACACACAGGTTAACACAGCCTGTGTACACTTATCAGCGCACACACGGGTTAACACAGTCTGTGTACACTAATCAGCGCACACACAGGTTAACACAGCCTGTGTACACTAATCAGCGCACACACAGGTTAACACAGCCTGTGTACACTTATCAGCGCACACACAGGTTAACACAGCCTGTGTACACTTATCAGCGCACACACGGGTTAACACAGTCTGTGTACACTAATCAGCGCACATACAGGTTAACACAGTCTGTGTACACTAATCAGCGCGCACTAATCAGTGCACACACAGGTTAACACAGTCTGTGTACACTAATCAGCGCACACACAGGTTAACACAGTCTGTGTACACTAATCAGCGCACACACGGGTTAACACAGTCTGTGTACACTAATCAGCGCACACACGGGTTAACACAGCCTGTGTACACTAATCAGCGCACACACGGGTTAACACAGCCTGTGTACACTAATCAGCGCACACACGGGTTAACACAGCCTGTGTACACTAATCAGCGCACACACGGGTTAACACAGCCTGTGTACACTAATCAGCGCGCGCACGGGTTAACACAGTCTGTGTACACTAATCAGCGCACACACGGGTTAACACAGCCTGTGTACACTAATCAGCGCACACACAGGTTAACACAGCCTGTGTACACTAATCAGCGCACACACGGGTTAACACAGCCTGTGTACACTAATCAGCACACACACAGGTTAACACAGCCTATGTACACTAATCAGCGCACACACAGGTTACCACAGCCTGTGTACACTAATCAGCGCACACACAGGTTAACACAGTCTGTGTACACTAATCAGCACACACACAGGTTAACACCGTCTGTGTACACTAATCAGCTCACACACGGGTTAACACAGCCTGTGTACACTAATCAGCGCACACACGGGTTAACACAGTCTGTGTACACTAATCAGCGCACACACGGGTTAACACAGCCTGTGTACACTAATCAGCGCACACACGGGTTAACACAGTCTGTGTACACTAATCAGCGCACACACAGGTGAACACAGTCTGTGTACACTAATCAGCGCACACACAGGTTAACACAGTCTGTGTACACTTATCAGCGCACACACGGGTTAACACAGTCTGTGTACACTAATCAGCGCACACACAGGTTAACACAGCCTGTGTACACTTATCAGCGCACACACAGGTTAACACAGCCTGTGTACACTTATCAGCGCACACACGGGTTAACACAGTCTGTGTACACTAATCAGCGCACACACAGGTTAACACAGCCTGTGTACACTAATCAGCGCACACACAGGTTAACACAGCCTGTGTACACTTATCAGCGCACACACAGGTTAACACAGCCTGTGTACACTTATCAGCGCACACACGGGTTAACACAGTCTGTGTACACTAATCAGCGCACATACAGGTTAACACAGTCTGTGTACACTAATCAGCGCGCACTAATCAGTGCACACACAGGTTAACACAGTCTGTGTACACTAATCAGCGCACACACAGGTTAACACAGTCTGTGTACACTAATCAGCGCACACACGGGTTAACACAGTCTGTGTACACTAATCAGCGCACACACGGGTTAACACAGCCTGTGTACACTAATCAGCGCACACACGGGTTAACACAGCCTGTGTACACTAATCAGCGCACACACGGGTTAACACAGCCTGTGTACACTAATCAGCGCGCGCACGGGTTAACACAGTCTGTGTACACTAATCAGCGCACACACGGGTTAACACAGCCTGTGTACACTAATCAGCGCACACACAGGTTAACACAGCCTGTGTACACTAATCAGCGCACACACGGGTTAACACAGCCTGTGTACACTAATCAGCACACACACAGGTTAACACAGCCTATGTACACTAATCAGCGCACACACAGGTTACCACAGCCTGTGTACACTAATCAGCGCACACACAGGTTAACACAGTCTGTGTACACTAATCACCGCACACACGGGTTAACACAGTCTGTGTACACTAATCAGCGCACACACAGGTTAACACAGCCTGTGTACACTAATCAGCGCACACACAGGTTAACACAGTCTGTGTACACTAATCAGCGCTCACACAGGTTAACACAGCCTGTGTACACTAATCAGCGCACACACAGGTTAACACAGTCTGTGTACACTAATCAGCGCACACACAGGTTAACACAGTCTGTGTACACTAATCAGCGCACACACAGGTTAACACAGTCTGTGTACACTAATCAGCGCTCACACAGGTTAACACAGCCTGTGTACACTAATCAGCGCACACACAGGTTAACACAGTCTGTGTACACGAATCAGCGCACACACGCGTTAACACAGTCTGTGTACACTAATCAGCGCACACACAGGTTAACACAGCCTGTGTACACTAATCAGCGCACACACGGGTTAACACAGCCTGTGTACACTAATCAGCGCACACACGGGTTAACACAGTCTGTGTACACTAATCAGCACACACACAGGTTAACACAGCCTGTGTACACTAATCAGCGCACACACGCGTTAACACAGTCTGTGTACACTAATCAGCGCACACACAGGTTAACACAGTCTGTGTACACTAATCACCGCACACACGGGTTAACACAGTCTGTGTACACTAATCAGCGCACACACGGGTTAACACAGTCTGTGTACACTAATCAGCGCACACATGGGTTAACACAGTCTGTGTACACTAATCAGCGCACACACGGGTTAACACAGTCTGTGTACACTAATGACCGCACACACGGGTTAACACAGTCTGTGTACACTAATCAGCGCACACACAGGTTAACACAGTCTGTGTACACTGATCAGCGCACACGCAGGTTAACACAGTCTGTGTACACTAATCAGCGCACACACGGGTTAACACAGTCTGTGTACACTAATCAGCGCACACACGGGTTAACACAGTCTGTGTACACTAATCAGCGCACACACGGGTTAACACAGTCTGTGTACACTAATCACCGCACACACGGGTTAACACAGCCTGTGTACACTAATCAGCGCGCACACAGGTTAACACAGCCTGTGTACTCTAATCAGCGCACACACAGGTTAACACAGTCTGTGTACACTAATCAGCGCGCACACAGGTTAACACAGCCTGTGTACACTAATCAGCGCACACACGGGTTAACACAGTCTGTGTGCACTAATCAGCGCACACAGGTTAACACAGCCTGTGTACACTAATCAGCGCGCACACGCATTAACACAGCCTGTGTACACTAATCAGCGCACACACAGGTTAACACAGTCTGTGTACACTAATCAGCGCACACACAGGTTAACACAGCCTGTGTACACTAATCAGCGCACACACAGGTTAACACAGTCTGTGTACACTAATCAGCGCGCACACAGGTTAACACAGCCTGTGTACACTAATCAGCGCACACACAGGTTAACACAGTCTGTGTACACTAATCAGCGCACACACAGGTTAACACAGCCTGTGTACACTAATCAGCGCACACACAGGTTAACACAGTCTGCGTACACTAATCAGCGCACACACGCGTTAACACAGTCTGTGTACACTAATCAGCGCACACACAGGTTAACACAGCCTGTGTACACTAATCAGCGCACACACAGGTTAACACAGTCTGTGTACACTAATCAGCGCACACACAGGTTAACACAGTCTGTGTACACTAATCAGCGCACACACAGGTTAACACAGTCTGTGTACACTAATCAGCGCACACACAGGTTAACACAGTCTGTGTACACTAATCAGCGCACACACAGGTTAACACAGCCTGTGTACACTAATCAGCACACACACGGGTTAACACAATCTGTGTACACTAATCAGCGCACACACGGGTTAACACAGTCTGTGTACACTAATCAGCGCACACACGGGTTAACACATCCTGTGTACACTAATCAGCGCACACACGGGTTAACACAGTCTGTGTACACTAATCAGCACACACACGGGTTAACACATCCTGTGTACACTAATCAGCGCACACACGGGTTAACACATCCTGTGTACACTAATCAGCGCACGCACGGGTTAACACAGTCTGTGTACACTAATCAGCGCACACACGGGTTAACACATCCTGTGTACACTAATCAGCGCACACACGGGTTAACACAGTCTGTGTACACTAATCAGCGCACACACGGGTTAACACATCCTGTGTACACTAATCAGCGCACCCACGGGTTAACACAGTCTGTGTACACTAATCAGCGCACACACGGGTTAACACAGTCTGTGTACACTAATCAGCGCACACACGGGTTAACACATCCTGTGTACACTAATCAGCGCACACACGGGTTAACACAGCCTGTGTACACTAATCAGCGCACACACAGGTTAACACAGTCTGTGTACACTAATCAGCGCACACACGGGTTAACACATCCTGTGTACACTAATCAGCGCACACACTGGTTAACACAGCCTGTGTACACTAATCAGCGCACACACGGGTTAACACATCCTGTGTACACTAATCAGCGCACACACGGGTTAACACAGTCTGTGTACACTAATCAGCGCACACACAGGTTAACACAGCCTGTGTACACTAATCAGCGCACACACAGGTTAACACAGCCTGTGTACACTAATCAGCGCACACACAGGTTAACACAGCCTGTGTACACTAATCAGCGCGCACACAGGTTAACACAGCCTGTGTACACTAATCAGCGCACACACGCGTTAACACAGTCTGTGTACACTAATCAGCGCACACACGGGTTAACACATCCTGTGTACACTAATCAGCGCACACACGGGTTAACACAGTCTGTGTACACTAATCAGCGCACACACGGGTTAACACATCCTGTGTACACTAATCAGCGCACACACGGGTTAACACAGTCTGTGTACACTAATCAGCGCACACACAGGTTAACACAGCCTGTGTACACTAATCAGCGCACACACAGGTTAACACAGTCTGTGTACACTAATCAGCGCACTCACGGGTTAACACAGCCTGTGTACACTAATCAACGCACACACGCGTTAACACAGTTTGTGTACACTAATCAGCGCACACACGCGTTAACACAGCCTGTGTACACTAATCAGCGCACACACAGGTTAACACAGTCTGTGTACACTAATCAGCGCACACACGGGTTAACACAGTCTGTGTACACTAATCAGCGCACACACGCGTTAACACAGTCTGTGTACACTAATTAGCGCACACACAGGTGAACACAGCCTGTGTACACTAATCAGCACACACACAGGTTAACACAGCCTGTGTACACTAATCAGCGCACACACGCGTTAACACAGTCTGTGTACACTAATCAGCGCACACACGCGTTAACACAGTCTGTGTACACTAATCAGCGCACACACGCGTTAACACAGTCTGTGTACACTAATCAGCGCACACACGGGTTAACACAGTCTGTGTACACTAATCAGCGCACACACGCGTTAACACAGTCTGTGTACACTAATCGGCGCACACACAGGTGAACACAGCCTGTGTACACTAATCGGCGCACACACAGGTTAACACAGTCTGTGTACACTAATCAGCGCACACACGCGTTAACACAGTCTGTGTACACTAATCAGCACACACACAGGTTAACACAGTCTGTGTACACTAATCAGCGCACACACAGGTTAACACACTCTGTGTACACTAATCAGCGCACACACGCGTTAACACAGTCTGTGTACACTAATCAGCGCACACACTCGTTAACACAGTCTGTGTACACTAATCAGCACACACACGCGTGAACACAGTCTGTGTACACTAATCAGCGCACACACGCGTTAACACAGTCTGTGTACACTAATCAGCGCACACACGGGTTAACACAGTCTGTGTACACTAATCAGCGCACACACGCGTTAACACAGTCTGTGTACACTAATCAGCGCACACACAGGTGAACACAGCCTGTGTACACTAATCGGCGCACACACAGGTTAACACAGTCTGTGTACACTAATCAGCGCACACACGCGTTAACACAGTCTGTGTACACTAATCAGCACACACACAGGTTAACATAGTCTGTGTACACTAATCAGCGCACACACAGGTTAACACAGTCTGTGTACACTAATCAGCGCACACACGCGTTAACACAGTCTGTGTACACTAATCAGCGCACACACGCGTTAACACAGTCTGTGTACACTAATCAGCGCACACACAGGTTAACACAGTCTGTGTACACTAATCAGCGCACACACAGGTGAACACAGCCTGTCTACACTAATCGGCGCACACACAGGTTAACACAGTCTGTGTACACTAATCAGCGCACACACGCGTTAACACAGTCTGTGTACACTAATCAGCACACACACAGGTTAACACAGTCTGTGTACACTAATCAGCGCACACACGCGTTAACACAGTCTGTGTACACTAATCAGCGCACACACGCGTTAACACAGTCTGTGTACACTAATCAGCGCACACACAGGTTAACACAGTCTGTGTACACTAATCAGCGCACACACGCGTTAACACAGTCTGTGTACACTAATCAGCACACACACAGGTTAACACAGTCTGTGTACACTAATCAGCGCACACACAGGTTAACACACTCTGTGTACACTAATCAGCGCACACACGCGTTAACACAGTCTGTGTACACTAATCAGCGCACACACTCGTTAACACAGTCTGTGTACACTAATCAGCACACACACGCGTGAACACAGTCTGTGTACACTAATCAGCGCACACACGCGTTAACACAGTCTGTGTACACTAATCAGCGCACACACGGGTTAACACAGTCTGTGTACACTAATCAGCGCACACACGCGTTAACACAGTCTGTGTACACTAATCAGCGCACACACAGGTGAACACAGCCTGTGTACACTAATCGGCGCACACACAGGTTAACACAGTCTGTGTACACTAATCAGCGCACACACGCGTTAACACAGTCTGTGTACACTAATCAGCACACACACAGGTTAACACAGTCTGTGTACACTAATCAGCGCACACACAGGTTAACACAGTCTGTGTACACTAATCAGCGCACACACGCGTTAACACAGTCTGTGTACACTAATCAGCGCACACACGCGTTAACACAGTCTGTGTACACTAATCAGCGCACACACAGGTTAACACAGTCTGTGTACACTAATCAGCGCACACACAGGTGAACACAGCCTGTCTACACTAATCGGCGCACACACAGGTTAACACAGTCTGTGTACACTAATCAGCGCACACACGCGTTAACACAGTCTGTGTACACTAATCAGCACACACACAGGTTAACACAGTCTGTGTACACTAATCAGCGCACACACAGGTTAACACAGTCTGTGTACACTAATCAGCGCACACACGCGTTAACACAGTCTGTGTACACTAATCAGCGCACACACGCGTTAACACAGTCTGTGTACACTAATCAGCGCACACACAGGTTAACACAGTCTGTGTACACTAATCAGCGCACACGCGGGTTAACACAGTCTGTGTACACTAATCAGCGCACGCACAGGTTAACACAGTCTGTGTACACTAATCAGCGCACACACGCGTTAACACAGCCTGTGTACACTAATCACCGCACACACGGATTAACACAGTCTGTGTACACTAATCAGCGCACACACAGGTTAACACAGTCTGTGTACACTAATCAGCGCACACACGGGTTAACACAGTCTGTGTACACTAATCAGCGCACACACGCGTTAACACAGTCTGTGTACACTAATCAGCGCACACACAGGTTAACACAGCCTGTGTACACTAATCAGCGCACACACGCGTTAACACAGCCTGTGTACACTAATCAGCGCACACGGGTTAACACACCTGTGTACACTAATCAGCGCACACACGCGTTAACACAGTCTGTGTACACTAATCAGCGCACACACGCGTTAACACAGTCTGTGTACACTAATCAGCGCACACACAGGTTAACACAGTCTGTGTACACTAATCAGCGCACACACAGGTTAACACAGCCTGTGTACACTTTTCAGCGCACACACGGGTTAACACAGTCTGTGTACACTAATCAGCGCACACACGGGTTAACACAGTCTGTGTACACTAATCAGCACACACACAGGTTAACACAGCGTGTGTACACTAATCAGCGCACACACGGGTTAACACAGCCTGTGTACACTAATCAGCGCACACACAGGTTAACACAGTCTGTGTACACTAATCAGCACACACACAGGTTAACACAGTCTGTGTACACTAATCAGCGCACACACGGGTTAACACAGTCTGTGTACACTAATCAGCGCACACACAGGTTAACACAGTCTGTGTACACTTATCAGCGCACACACGGGTTAACACAGTCTGTGTACACTAATCAGCGCACACACGGGTTAACACAGTCTGTGTACACTAATCAGCGCACACACAGGTTAACACAGCCTGTGTACACTAATCAGCGCACACACGGGTTAACACAGTCTGTGTACACTAATCAGCGCACACACGGGTTAACACAGTCTGTGTACATTAATCAGCGCACACACAGGTTAACACAGCCTGTGTACACTAATTAGCGCACACACAGGTTAACACAGTCTGTGTACACTAATCAGCACACACACAGGTTAACACAGTCTGTGTACACTAATCAGCGCACACACGGGTTAACACAGTCTGTGTACACTAATCAGCGCACACACAGGTTAACACAGCCTGTGTACACTAATCAGCGCACACACAGGTTAACACAGCCTGTGTACACTAATTAGCGCACACACAGGTTAACACAGTCTGTGTACACTAATCAGCACACACACAGGTTAACACAGTCTGTGTACACTAATCAGTGCACACACGGGTTAACACAGCCTGTGTACACTTATCAGCGCACACACAGGTTAACACTGTCTGTGTACACTAATCAGCGCACACGCAGGTTAACACAGCCTGTGTACACTAATCAGCGCACACACGGGTTAACACAGTCTGTGTACACTAATCAGCACACACACAGGTTAACACAGTCTGTGTACACTAATCAGTGCACACACGGGTTAACACAGCCTGTGTACACTTATCAGCGCACACACAGGTTAACACAGTCTGTGTACACTAATCAGCACACACACAGGTTAACACAGTCTGTGTACACTAATCAGCGCACACACAGGTTAACACAGTCTGTGTACACTAATCAGCGCACACACGCGTTAACACAGTCTGTGTACACTAATCAGCACACACACAGGTTAACACAGTCTGTGTACACTAATCAGCGCACACACAGGTTAACACAGTCTGTGTACACTAATCAGCACACACACAGGTTAACACAGCCTGTGTACACTAATCAGCGCACACACAGGTTAACACAGTCTGTGTACACTAATCAGCACACACACAGGTTAACACAGCCTGTGTACACTAATCAGCACACACACAGGTTAACACAGTCTGTGTACATTAATCAGCGCACACACAGGTGAACACAGCCTGTGTACACTAATCAGCGCACACACAGGTGAACACAGCCTGTGTACACTAATCAGCGCACACACAGGTTAACACAGCCTGTGTACACTTATCAGCGCGCACACAGGTTAACACAGCCTGTGTACACTTATCAGCACACACACGCGTTAACACAGCCTGTGTACACTTATCAGCACACACACGCGTTAACACAGACTGTGTACACTAATCAGCACACACACAGGTTAACACAGTCTGTGTACACTAATCAGCACACACACAGGTTAACACAGACTGTGTCCACTTATCAGCACACACAGGTTAACACAGACTGTGTACACTAATCAGCACACACACAGGTTAACACAGTCTGTGTACACTAATCAGCGCACACACAGGTTAACACAGTCTGTGTACACTAATCAGCGCACACACAGGTTAACACAGCCTGTGTACACTAATCAGCGCGCACACAGGTTAACACAGCCTGTGTACACTAATCAGCGCACACACAGGTTAACACAGCCTGTGTACACTAATCTGTGCACTTGCTCTATTTCAGGGAGATGATGGGGAAGTGGGACCAAGAGGGCTGCCCGGTGAAGGAGTGAGTATGAAAACGTTCCCAAGAAGATATGTCACAGTGAGGGGTGTGGGGTATATCAGAGTGTTACAGTGAGGGGTGTGGGATATATCAGTGTTACAGTGAGGGGTGTGGGGTATATCAGTGTTACAGTGAGGGGTGTGGGGTATATCAGTGTTACAGTGAGGTGTGTGGGATATATCAGAGTGTTACAGTGAGGGGTGTGGGGTATATCTGTGTTACAGTGAGGGGTGTGGGGTATATCAGAGTGTTACAGTGAGGGGTGTGGGATATATCAGTGTTACAGTGAGGGGTGTGGGGTATATCAGTGTTACAGTGAGGTGTGTGGGATATATCAGAGTGTTACAGTGAGGGGTGTGGGGTATATCTGTGTTACAGTGAGGGGTGTGGGGTATATCAGAGTGTTACAGAGAGGGGTGTGGGATATATCAGTGTTACAGTGAGGGGTGTGGGGTATATCAGTGTTACAGTGAGGGGTGTGGGGTATATCAGTGTTACAGTGAGGGGTGTGGGGTATATCAGAGTGTTACAGTGAGGGGTGTGGGGTATATCAGTGTTACAGTGAGGGGTGTGGGGTATATCAGTGTTACAGTGAGGGGTGTGGGGTATATCAGTGTTACAGTGAGGGTTGTGGGGTATATCAGAGTGTTACAGTGAGGGGTGTGGGGTATATCAGTGTTACAGTGAGGGGTGTGGGGTATATCAGTGTTACAGTGAGGGGTGTGGGGTATATCAGTGTTACAGTGAGGGGTGTGGGGTATATCAGTGTTACAGTGAGGGTTGTGGGGTATATCAGAGTGTTACAGTGAGGGGTGTGGGGTATATCAGTGTTACAGTGAGGGGTGTGGGGTATATCAGAGTGTTACAGTGAGGGGTGTGGGGTATATCAGAGTGTTACAGTGAGGGGTGTGGGATATATCAGAGTGTTACAGTGAAGGGTGTGGGTGTATCAGAGTGTTACAGTGATGGGTGTGGGGTATATCAGTGTTACAGTGAGCGGTGTGGAGTATATCAGAGTGTTACAGTGAGGGGTGTGGGGTATATCAGAGTGTTACAGTGAGGGGTGTGCGATATATCAGTGTTACAGTGAGGGGTGTGGGATATATCAGTGTTACAGTGAGGGGTGTGGGGTATATCAGTGTTACAGTGAGGGGTGTGGGGTATATCAGAGTGTTACAGTGAGGCGTGTGGGATATATCAGTGTTACAGTGAGGGGTGTGGGATATATCAGACTGTTACAGTGAGGGGTGTGGGATATATCAGAGTGTTACAGTGAGGGGTGTGGGGTATATCAGAGTGTTACAGTGAGGGGTGTGGGGTATATTAGAGTGTTACAGTGAGGGGTGTGGGGTATATCAGCGTGTTACGGTGAGGGGTGTGGGGTATATCTGAGTGTTACAGTGAGGGGTGTGGGGTATATCACAGTGTTACAGTGAGGGGTGTGAGGTATATCAGTGTTACAGTGAGGGGTGTGGGAAATATCAGAGAGTTACAGTGAGTTATGTGGGGTATATCAGAGTGTTACAGTGAGGGGTGTGGGTATATCAGAGTGTTACAGTGAGGGGTGTGGGGTATATCAGTGTTACAGTGAGGGGTGTGGGGTATATCAGTGTTACAGTGAGGGGTGTGGGGTATATCAGTGTTACAGTGAGGGTTGTGGGGTATATCAGAGTGTTACAGTGAGGGGTGTGGGGTATATCAGTGTTACAGTGAGGGGTGTGGGGTATATCAGTGTTACAGTGAGGGGTGTGGGGTATATCAGTGTTACAGTGAGGGGTGTGGGGTATATCAGTGTTACAGTGAGGGTTGTGGGGTATATCAGAGTGTTACAGTGAGGGGTGTGGGGTATATCAGTGTTACAGTGAGGGGTGTGGGGTATATCAGAGTGTTACAGTGAGGGGTGTGGGGTATATCAGAGTGTTACAGTGAGGGGTGTGGGATATATCAGAGTGTTACAGTGAAGGGTGTGGGTGTATCAGAGTGTTACAGTGATGGGTGTGGGGTATATCAGTGTTACAGTGAGCGGTGTGGAGTATATCAGAGTGTTACAGTGAGGGGTGTGGGGTATATCAGAGTGTTACAGTGAGGGGTGTGGGATATATCAGTGTTACAGTGAGGGGTGTGGGATATATCAGTGTTACAGTGAGGGGTGTGGGGTATATCAGTGTTACAGTGAGGGGTGTGGGGTATATCAGAGTGTTACAGTGAGGGGTGTGGGATATATCAGTGTTACAGTGAGGGGTGTGGGATATATCAGACTGTTACAGTGAGGGGTGTGGGATATATCAGAGTGTTACAGTGAGGGGTGTGGGGTATATCAGAGTGTTACAGTGAGGGGTGTGGGGTATATTAGAGTGTTACAGTGAGGGGTGTGGGGTATATCAGAGTGTTACGGTGAGGGGTGTGGGGTATATCTGAGTGTTACAGTGAGGGGTGTGGGGTATATCACAGTGTTACAGTGAGGGGTGTGGGATATATCAGAGTGTTACAGTGAGGGGTGTGGGATATATCAGAGTGTTACAGTGAGGGGTGTGGGGTATATCAGAGTGTTGCACTGAGGGGTGTGGGTTATATCAGTGTTACACTGAGGGGTGTGGGATATATCAGAGTGTTACAGTGAGGGGTGTGGGGTATATCAGAGTGTTGCAGTGAGGGGTGTGGGGTATATCAGAGTGTTACAGTGATGGATGTGGGATATATCAGAGTGTTACAGTGAGGGGTGTGGGGTATATCAGTGTTACAGTGAGGTGTGTGGGGTATATCAGAGTGTTACAGTGAGGGGTGTGGGGTATATCAGAGTGTTACAGTGAGGGGTGTGAGGTATATCAGTGTTACAGTGAGGGGTGTGGGGTATATCAGAGTGTTAAAGTGAGGGGTATGGAGTATATCAGAGTGTTACAGTGAGGGGTGTGGGGTATATCAGTATTACAGTGAGGGGTGTGGGGTATATCAGAGTGTTACAGTGAGGGGTGTGGGGTATATCAGAGTGTTACAGTGAGGGATGTGGGATATATCAGAGTGTTACAGTGAGGGGTGTGGGGTATATCAGTGTTACAGTGAGGTGTGTGGGGTATATCAGAGTGTTACAGTGAGGGGTGTGGGGTATATCAGAGTGTTACAGTGAGGGGTGTGAGGTATATCAGAGTGTTACAGTGAGGGGTGTGGGGTATATCAGAGTGTTACAGTGAGGGGTGTGGGGTATATCAAAGTGTTACAGTGAGGGGTGTGTGGTATATCAGAGTGTTACAGTGAGGGGTGTGGGGTATATCAGTGTTACAGTGAGGGGTGTGGGGTATATCAGTGTTACAGTGAGGGGTGTGAGGTATATCAGAGTGTTACAGTGAGGGGAGTGGGTATATCAGTGTTACAGTGAGGGGTGTGGGGTATATCAGTGTTACAGTGAGGGGTGTGGGGTATATCAGAGTGTTACAGTGAGGGGTGTGTGGTATATCAGAGTGTTACAGTGAGGGGTGTGGGGTATATCAGAGTGTTACAGTGAGGGGTGTGGGATATATCAGAGTGTTACAGTGAGGGGTGTGGGGTATATCAGTGTTACAGTGAGGGGTGTGGGGTATATCAGAGTGTTACAGTGAGGGGTGTGTGGTATATCAGAGTGTTACAGTGAGGGGTGTGGGGTATATCAGTGTTACAGTGAGGGGTGTGGGGTATATCAGGGTTGCAGTGAGGGGTGTGGGATATATCAGTGTTACAGTGAGGGGTGTGGGGTATATCAGTGTTACAGTGAGGGGTGTGGGGTATATGAGAGTGTTACAGTGAGGGGTGTGGGGTATATCAGAGTGTTACAGTGAGGGGTGTGGGGTATATCAGAGTGTTACAGTGAGGTGTGTGGGGTATATCAGAGTGTTACAGTGAGGTGTGTGGGATATATCAGTGTTCCAGTGAGGGGTGTGGGGTATATCAGAGTGTTACAGTGAGGAGTGAGGGGTATATCAGAGTGTTACAGTGAGGGGTGTGGGGTATATCAGTGTTACAGTGAGGGGTGTGGGGTATATCAGAGTGTTACAGTGAGGGGTGTGGGTATATCAGAGTGTTACAGTGAGGGGTGTGGGGTATATCAGAGTGTTAGAGTGAGGGGTGTGGGATATATCAGAGTGTTATAGTGAGGGGTGTGGGATATATCAGAGTGTTACAGTGAGGGGTGTGGGGTATATCAGAGTGTTGCACTGAGGGGTGTGGGTTATATCAGTGTTACACTGAGGGGTGTGGGATATATCAGAGTGTTACAGTGAGGGGTGTGGGGTATATCAGAGTGTTGCAGTGAGGGGTGTGGGGTATATCAGAGTGTTACACTGAGGGATGTGGGATATATCAGAGTGTTACAGTGAGGGGTGTGGGGTATATCAGTGTTACAGTGAGGTGTGTGGGGTATATCAGAGTGTTACAGTGAGGGGTGTGGGGTATATCAGAGTGTTACAGTGAGGGGTGTGAGGTATATCAGTGTTACAGTGAGGGGTGTGGGGTATATCAGAGTGTTAAAGTGAGGGGTATGGAGTATATCAGAGTGTTACAGTGAGGGGTGTGGGGTATATCAGTATTACAGTGAGGGGTGTGGGGTATATCAGAGTGTTACAGTGAGGGGTGTGGGGTATATCAGAGTGTTACAGTGAGGGATGTGGGATATATCAGAGTGTTACAGTGAGGGGTGTGGGGTATATCAGTGTTACAGTGAGGTGTGTGGGGTATATCAGAGTGTTACAGTGAGGGGTGTGGGGTATATCAGAGTGTTACAGTGAGGGGTGTGAGGTATATCAGTGTTACAGTGAGGGGTGTGGGGTATATCAGAGTGTTAAAGTGAGGGGTATGGAGCATATCAGAGTGTTACAGTGAGGGGTGTGGGGTATATCAGTATTACAGTGAGGGGTGTGGGGTATATCAGAGTGTTACAGTGAGGGGTGTGGCGTGTATCAGTGTTACAGTGAGGGGTATGGAGTATATCAGAGTGTTACAGTGAGGGGTGTGGGGTATATCAGTGTTACAGTGAGGGGTGTGGGGTATATCAGAGTGTTACAGTGAGGGGTGTGGGGTGTATCAGTGTTACAGTGAGGGGTGTGGGGTATATCAGAGTGTTACAGTGAGGGGTGTGGGGTATATCAGAGTGTTACAGTGAGGGGTGTGAGGTATATCAGAGTGTTACAGTGAGGGGTGTGGGGTATATCAGAGTGTTACAGTGAGGGGTGTGGGGTATATCAAAGTGTTACAGTGAGGGGTGTGTGGTATATCAGAGTGTTACAGTGAGGGGTGTGGGGTATATCAGTGTTACAGTGAGGGGTGTGGGGTATATCAGTGTTACAGTGAGGGGTGTGAGGTATATCAGAGTGTTACAGTGAGGGGAGTGGGTATATCAGTGTTACAGTGAGGGGTGTGGGGTATATCAGTGTTACAGTGAGGGGTGTGGGGTATATCAGAGTGTTACAGTGAGGGGTGTGTGGTATATCAGAGTGTTACAGTGAGGGGTGTGGGGTATATCAGAGTGTTACAGTGAGGGGTGTGGGATATATCAGAGTGTTACAGTGAGGGGTGTGGGGTATATCAGTGTTACAGTGAGGGGTGTGGGGTATATCAGAGTGTTACAGTGAGGGGTGTGTGGTATATCAGAGTGTTACAGTGAGGGGTGTGGGGTATATCAGTGTTACAGTGAGGGGTGTGGGGTATATCAGGGTTGCAGTGAGGGGTGTGGGATATATCAGTGTTACAGTGTGGGGTGTGGGGTATATCAGTGTTACAGTGAGGGGTGTGGGGTATATGAGAGTGTTACAGTGAGGGGTGTGGGGTATATCAGAGTGTTACAGTGAGGGGTGTGGGGTATATCAGAGTGTTACAGTGAGGTGTGTGGGGTATATCAGAGTGTTACAGTGAGGTGTGTGGGATATATCAGTGTTCCAGTGAGGGGTGTGGGGTATATCAGAGTGTTACAGTGAGGAGTGAGGGGTATATCAGAGTGTTACAGTGAGGGGTGTGGGGTATATCAGTGTTACAGTGAGGGGTGTGGGGTATATCAGAGTGTTACAGTGAGGGGTGTGGGCTATATCAGTGTTACAGTGAGGGGTGTGGGGTATATCAGGGTTGCAGTGAGGGGTGTGGGATATATCAGTGTTACAGTGAGGGGTGTGGGGTATATCAGTGTTACAGTGAGGGGTGTGGGGTATATGAGAGTGTTACAGTGAGGGGTGTGGGGTATATCAGAGTGTTACAGTGAGGGGTGTGGGGTATATCAGAGTGTTACAGTGAGGTGTGTGGGGTATATCAGAGTGTTACAGTGAGGTGTGTGGGATATATCAGTGTTCCAGTGAGGGGTGTGGGGTATATCAGAGTGTTACAGTGAGGAGTGAGGGGTATATCAGAGTGTTACAGTGAGGGGTGGGGGGTATATCAGTGTTTCAGTGAGGGGTGTGGGGTATATCTGTGTTACAGTGAGGGGTGTTGGGTATACCAGAGTGTTACAGTGTGGGGTGTGGGATATATCAGTGTTACAGTGAGGGGTGTAGGATATATAAGTGTTACAGTGAGGGGTGTGGGGTATATCAGAGTGTTACAGTGAGGGGTGTGGGGTATATCAGAGTGTTACAGTGTGGGGTGTGGGATATATCAGTGTTACAGTGAGGGGTGTAGGATATATAAGTGTTACAACGTGGGGTGTGGGGTATATCAGAGTGTTACAGTGAGGGGTGTGGGGTATATCAGAGTGTTACAGTGAGGGGAGTGGAATATATCAGAGTGTTACAGTGAGGGGTGTGGGGTATATCAGTGTTACAGTGAGGGGTGTGGGGTATATCAGAGAGTTACAGTGAGGGGTGTGGGGGGATTTGATTTTTGGATCGGGGAGAGTTGTTGCTCCGTACTGGGTCTGACCTTGCCGTCTATTGCAGGGTCCTCGGGGATTATTGGGACCGAAAGGACCCGCCGGCCTCTCGGGACCACCGGTAAGTTTGTCTCTGAATCGTGGAATTGTGCTTCATGTAATCGTTACAGGAACTGCCGTCTCTGGCAGCCCAATGCAGTGTGTGATAGCACCAACTTCACTGCCCCAACTAATCCAACTGCTGTCTCCTTTATGACCCCCTCCTTGTCCAAGGGATGGTTCCTTGTGTCAGAATTTATCTGCGGGATGTCCTGGTGCTGAGGGTAACCTGGCTGGCTGCAGTGACTGCGTCTGTCCTTCCACTTGTTTTGGAAATGGGTGTAACATTTGCAGTCCTCTGACACCATCCCCCTGCCAAAGCAGGATTGGAAAAGAATCTCCACCCCCACTGCCCCATATCCTGGTGTTTTGAAGCACATGCGTGTTGTACGGATGTACAATGACATGGAGTTTGCAAATATTGATGGAGCAAAGCTGACCTCAAAGAGAACAGCCCACAAGATCTCATGATCTGTGTGATGTGGTTTTCAGCTTTCCCCCTGGCCGTTTAAATCGCATTCGCAGCGATGTGAGAAAACAGGTAAAGGACCAATCACCTGGATTAATTTCCATTTCCTAAAAACCAACAATTTGGTAACACTCCAACATCCTTCACTTTTCAGTGACATTTTCAGGTAGCGGAATAAATGATTCTGATTGGATTAAGATGCAATGTGAACAAACGTGTCAGATTGATGATGTGGAGATGCCGGCGTTGTAAAACTTCTTACTGTCAAATTGATGGTTTTAGCTGTAATTCTGAAGTCAATTAAAATCTGTTTGAACACTCTTTGAAAACTAACTGAGTTGAATTGTGGGGTTGTTGATTACAATGGAGACTTGATGTGGAGATGCCGGCGTTGGACTGGGGTGAGCACAGTACGAAGTTTTACAACACCAGGTTAAAGTCCAACAGGTTTGTTTCAAATCACTAGCTTTCGGAGCGCTGCTCCTTCCTCAGGTGAATGAAGAGGTATGTTCCAGAAACATATATATAGACAAATTCAAAGATGCCAAACAATGCTAGGAATGCGAGCATTAGCAGGTGATTAAATCTTTACAGATCCAGAGATGGGGTAACCCCAGGTTAAAGAGGTGTGAATTGTGTCAAGCCAGGACAGTTGGTAGGATTTCGCAGGCCAGGTGGTGGGGGATGAATGTAATGTGACATGAATCCCAGGTCCCGGTTGAGGCCGCACTCGTGTGCGGAACTTGGCTATAAGTTTCTGCTCGGCGATTCTGCGTTGTCGCGGGTCCTGAAGGCCGCCTTGGAGAACGTCTACCCGGTTTCTGGAACATACCTCTGCATTCACCTGAGGAAGGAGCAGCGCTCCGAAAGCTAGTGACATCGAAACAAAGCTGTTGGACTTTAACCTGGTGTAAGACATCTCACAATGGAGACTGTGCTGTGTGTCACCCTGTGCAACACACACTCTCTGGAGGACTGTCAACGTACTGACGGCAACATCCGGATTTCCGTGTTATACTGCACATTGGCAGACTCCCGAAATTGCTGTCAGTTTCAGCAAAGTATTGATGGTGAACGCGGAGAGTTTTAGATCATTTTTTACTGCAAAATACAGATGAATGGAGTTGTGGGAACAGGGAACCATTTCAACATTGCGAAATTTGAATGTATTGGGTGATTTCCTGAACTTGATTCCAAACCTCACTGAAGCTGCATTTTGTTCACTTTGCAGGGAGTGACAGGGATGGATGGTAACCACGGACCGAAGGGGAGTCAGGTATGTACTGACATCGGCACTGACACCGAGAATCTCCGCACTCTGGGATCAGGAATTTCCTGTCCCGTCAGGTGTACCTGGCAATTGGGGACTTCCGTTGGGGGTATGTCGGGCACACCAAGCCACACACCAAGCCACACACCAAGCCACACACCAAGCCACACACCAAGCCACACACCAAGCCACACACCAAGCCACACACCAAGCCACACACCAAGCCACACACCAAGCCACACACCAAGTGGCTCCTGCCCCAGGGTACTTGAATTGTGGCCTTTTTTGAAATGAAATGAATTTTTTGCCCAGTTTCTGGGGATAGCTTTACGTAAAATCCCATCTGATCGATGGTATGAGGGCTTACATAAGGGAAATGCCAGGAAATGCTGTGGCAAAGAAACTCATTGTTAGAAATTTGACGATGGATTTGGAGGCTTCTCGAGGCTCCTCCGTGACTCCACCCAGTCCAATAACAGCCGACATGCTGAAATGAAATGAAAATCGCTTATTGTCACAAGTAGGCTTCAAATGAAGTTACTGTGAAAAGCCCCTAGTCACCACATTCCGGCGCCTGTTCGGGGAGGCTGGTACGGGAATTGAACCGTGCTGCTGGCCTGCCTTGGTCTGCTTTCAAAGCCAGTGATTTAGCCCTATGCTTGCTTGCCACCGTCTTGGCAGTGGAGTTTGAGGAGCAGTGCGTTGGGGGGGGGGCTGTGGCCATAGACCTTTGTAAGTCAGCCTGGCTCCCATTCAGTCGAAGTTAGGAAAGATCTGCCAAAGGGTAACAGTGTCCGGCGCAGCGAGTGAGGGCGTGGAGGCGGTTCTTTCAAAACCCGGCAAACAAATCACCTCGCGGGAGGCTGAGATCTTCCTGACGGCCAATGAGGAGCAAGGTCACAGATCTGGAGAGCCGCTCTCGGGGGCAGAATGTCAGAATCGCGGGGTTACTGGAGGGTATGGAAGGCCCAACTCCCACAGAATACTTTTCTAGGATATTTGGGAAGATGTTGGGGGAGGGCGGGGGATTCGCGCCCCTCCCGAGCTGGATCAAGCCCATCGGACACTCTGGCAGAATTCCCGATCCAAAAAGCCACCAGGGGCTGTTACTGTCAGTTTCACAGCTTCCAGGAACAGGTCCTGAAATGGGCTCAGGAGCTTCGGGACCCTAAGTGGGAAGGCCACGCAATCAGGCTTTCCCAGGACATTGCAGGACATTGGTGCCGAGCTGGCGAGGCAGCGACGGGGTTTGACAAGGCCAAAGCTGCCCTGTTTAAGAGCGGAGTTCTGATTGGGGCGGTGAACCCAGCATGGCTCCGAGTGACCTCGGAGATGAAGGACCATTAGTTTGATACACCGGAGGATGTGGATTCCTTTGTAAGATAACACGGGCTTGGTTCGAGTTGACTGTGGGTTTGCGAGGTGTTTGCGAGGTGTTTGGTTGTTGGGGTGGGTGGGGAGAGTTGTTGGAGGCCCTCGCACGCCGATGTTTGTCTTTCTTTGTTCTTGGTCAGATAACTATTTCGGATGTTGGTGGGGGTGGGGTGGGGGGGAAGGGGGGGTGGGGGGAAAGGCAAGTGGGGGTAGGGGCCCCGGTTAGTTTGCTGCCGTTGACTGCAGATCTCTCTTTTTCCTCGCTGGTGGGTTTTTTGGGTGGACTTTGTTCCAGCACTCCCTCTGAGTCACTATTGGAAACCCCTCTCGGTAGAAATGGCTGACCCTGGGTGATGGGGGCAGGGTATTCGGCGATGGTGATTTCAGCCCACGCTCCACACTTTGTGGACTTGGACCCACACTCCAGCCCCTCTCAGCGCCCGGCATGGCGGTCGGATACGGTATTGTCGGCAGTCAAAGGATTTTGCGAATGTATATCCTCCGCCTTGGAGGAATATATCCAGTTTAACAAGAACGAGTCTATCTCACCCTCTACACTATTGGAAACCCTTAAGGTGGTTACTGACAGGGGTGTGCGGGGGGTGGGGTAGATAATATCCTATAAATCACACATAGAAAGGAGTTGACAAGTTAGTCTCCTCTTTTATTTGGGCGGGCAAGGCCCCGAGGGTCCGTAGGGTATTTCTCCAGAGGAGTAGACAGTCGGGTGGTTTACCTTCACCCAATTTTTTATTTTAATATTGGGCTGCCAATATTGAGGAATTGGTGGGGTGGGTTAGCAATCTGGGTTCCAGAGGGGGATCAATGGAGGAGAGTTCTTGTCGGGGCTCTAGTTTGGGGGCTTTAGTAAGGGCCTCACTGACGTTCCCTCCTGAGAGATTTCATTCTAATCCAGGGGTGGTGTCCACCCTGAGAATGTGGAAGCAATTCAGACATTTAAAATTGGCTTCATGCTATTATTGACCTCGATCTGTAGTAACCATCTCTTTGTGCCGACGAGTTTAGACTCAATGTTTAGGTCTGGAGAGGTTTGGGGACTTGTTCGTGGAGGGAGGGTTTGAGGAGCTGTCGGTAAAGTATCAACTCCCTGGGACCAATTTGTTTCGTTATTTCCAGATACGTGATTTTTTTATGCGGAAGATTTTTCCTTCATTTCCCACCGTCCTCCTTGTTGACGAGGATTTTTTCTTTGTCCGGGTCTGCTGGGGGCGGGGGTGTATTTTGGGTATCGATGGCCAGATCCTCAGCGGAATTTATTGTTTGGTGGCGTGGGAGGGGGGGGGGGGGGTGCTAGGTTTGGTTGTGTTCCTTTTATATTGTAACCTGAAGCATCCGTTTTATATGATATTGTTATAAATGTTTTCAATAAAGATACCTGTTAAACAAAAGTGTACCTGGGATTTGGCTGAAGTGGGTTCGTTACTGATTGTGGCGAGATGGTCGCGTCACTGATGGAGCAGATGTTGATGACCCACAATCACCTTCTCCGTCCATCAATGTTACTAATAAACATTTCCAGATGTGTATATTCAAAACAATTGCAACCTGGCATTTTTACGGAGCATTAGATTAATCGTACATCTCTCTTCTGTCTTTAGGGTCCTCAAGGTGAACCTGGGCCCCCAGGGCAGCAAGGAAACCCCGGAGCTCAGGTAACTTTCACTCATCTTTGATAGACTTTGTACGGCAGCCACACTGCCCCCCCCCCTCCTCCCCCCGTACTCCCATCCACTCAGACTTGAAGACCCTTCGAGAAGATGCTTGCCGCATAGGATCTGTTTCCTCCTACAGCTCACGTTGGCCCCGGACGTGCGAGGGAGCAAGAGCAAGGCAACAGCGATCATCCCTGACCGTGACCCTGTTTGTCCCAGTCACTGACCCCCGACAGGGTTTGTGTAAGCCTTTGCGCAGCCTCTGGGGGCAGTACTGAGGTTAAACATGACATCGGAAAATGAGGTTCGAAATGGTACAACCACATTCAAAATAAAAAGAGGAGCAATGTGAAATAAACTAACCAGTCTCCAAGGGAATTGGAATCCCTGATGTAGACAGATTGCATCCCAGAATTTAAAATAATCCAGAGAAATGATAATAGAGGCATTATGACACATTTTTATGAACTCCATTCATAGAACCATAGAATCTCGACAGTGCAGAAGGAGGCCATTCGGCCCGTCAAGTTTGCACTGACCCTCTGAGGGCTCAAGAGGGCCGCTGGAGAAGGGGGTAGGAACGTGTCCAGAGAACTATAGACAGTCATCATTGGTCGGGAAAATACGGGAATCCTGACTAAAGAAGACCGTACAAGCCATCGAGAAATGAGAAATAAAATAATGAATCGTCAGCATGGATTTCAAACAAGAAAATCTTGTTGACCAACCTTATTGAATATCTTGAGGAGGTAACAGAGAGTAGACAGTGGTAATGCAGTAGATGTCATTTATCTGGTTTTTCAAAGGCCTTTGATTAAGTGTTCCGTAATAGACTAATGAAGGTCAGAGAATGTGGGACTCGGGACAAGTGACAGAATGGTTGTTCGCTGGCTTCAAGGCAGAAAGCAGAGGGTGTGGGTAAAGAGTGGCTGGGAGTGGTGTACCACAAAGAACAATACTGAGGCCGCTGCTGTTCACAATTTACTTTAACGATTGGACTTTAGAATGAGGGGGGAATTGGGCGGTGGGGCGAGGGGGGGAATTGGGCGGTGGGGGAGGGGGGGAATTGGGCGGTGGGGGAGGGGGGGAATTGGGCGGTGGGGTGAGGGGGGATACTGAGCGGTGGGGGAGGGGGGATACTGGGCGGTGGGGGAGGGGGGGAATTGGGCGGTGGGGTGAGGGGGGATACTGAGCGGTGGGGGAGGGGGGGATACTGGGTGGTGGGTGAGGGGAGAATTGGGCGGTGGGGTGATGGGGATACTGGGCAGTGGGGGAGGGGCGATACTGGGCAGTGGGGGAGGGGGGGAATTGGGCGGTGGGGGAGGGGGGGAATTGGGCGGTGGGGTGAGGGGGGATACTGAGCGGTGGGGAGGGGGGATACTGGGCAGTGGGGGAGGGGGGGAATTGGGCGGTGGGGTGAGGGGGGATACTGAGCGGTGGGGGAGGGGGGGATACTGGGTGGTGGGTGAGGGGAGAATTGGGCGGTGGGGTGATGGGGAATTGTCAACACTGAGGATTGCAACAAATTACACGCAGACGTTAATAAACTTGCAGAATGGTCATTGACAAATAAACTTCATTATCAGTGAGTGTGAGACGATGCATTCTGATTGCAAGAACGAGGATGTCCTGTATTGCTTGGAAGGATTCGGGAGTAGAGATACGCGATCACTAAATTTAGCCACACAGGTTATAAGGTCATAAAAACAAACAAACACTGGGATTGATTTCCAGAGGGATGGAACTGAAAAGCAGACAAGTTAAATTAAATGTTTGTAGAACCTTTGTTAGACCTCACTTGCAGCTCAGTGTGCAGCTCTGGTCTCCGTATTATACAAACTATATAGAGGCAGCGGAGAAGATCCAAAATTCTTTTACACGGACAATCCCCCAAACTGAGGGGCTACAACTATGAGGAAATGAGGAAACATTTCTCGACACAAAGCGTGGTAGAAATTTGAACTTCCATCTGTAAATAGTAACTCATGCTGATCGATTATTAAATTGCATTGGAGATTGATAGGTTATAGATTAGCAGCGGTGTCATGGTGACGGCACATCTGTGGAGTTCGATCACAGATCAGCCTTGACCTTGAATGACGAACAGACTCGAGGACTGAATGGTCTCTTCCTGTTCCTATTCCTCTGAACAAGGGGAGCTCATTTCTCTTCACAAGAGAATGTGCGATGACCCACCGTTGTGTCAATTACAGAAGAGAATGTTTCTACTTGTGAGCAAGGGAAAAACTGTGAGACCGTCAATATGCGATAATCACTGATAAATCCAGCCTCAGTAGCATAGTGCTTAACACAGTTGCTTCACAGGATCCCAGGCTTGGGTCACTGTCTGTGCGGAGTCTGCACATCCTCCCCGTGTCTGCGTGGGTTTCCTCCGGGTGCTCCGGTTTCCTCCCACAGTCCAAATACGTGCAGGTTAGGTGGATTGGCCAAGATAAATTGCCCATAGAGTCCAAAAAGGTGAGGTGGGGTTATGGGAATGGGGGGGGGGGCTTAGGTAGGGTGCTCTTTCCAAGGCCGGCGCAGACTTGACGGGCTGAATGGCCTCCTTCTGCACTGTAAATTCTATGATTCTATGAATTCAGGAAAAACCTCTTTGCCCAGGGAGTGGGGAGAATGTGGGACTCGCTCCCACAGGAGTGGGGAGAATGTGGGACTCACTCCCACAGGGAGTGGGGAGAATGTGGGACCCGCTCCCACAGGGAGTGGGGAGAATGTGGGACTCGCTCCCACAGGGAGTGGGGAGAATGTGGGACTCGCTCCACGGGGAATGGGGAGAATGTGGGACTCGCTCCCACAGGGAGTGGGGGAGAATGTGGGACTCGCTCCCACAGGGAGTGGGGAGAATGTGGGAATCGCTCTCACAGGGAGTGGGGAGAATGTGGGACTCGCTCCCACAGGGAGTGGGGAGAATGTGGGACTCGCTCCCACAGGGAGTGGGGAGAATGTGGGACTCGCTCCCACAGGGTGTGGGGAGAATGTGGGACTCGCTCTCACTGGGAGTGGGGAGAATGTGGGACTCGGTCCCACAGGGAGCGGGGAGAATGTGGGACTCACTCCCACAGGGTGTGGGGAGAATGTGGGACTCGCTCTCACTTGGAGTGGGGAGAATGTGGGACTCGCTCTCACAGGGAGTGGGGAGAATGTGGGACTCGCTCTCACTTGGAGTGGGGAGAATGTGGGACTCGCTCTCACAGGGAGTGGGGAGAATGTGGGACTCGCTCCCACAGGGTGTGGGGAGAATGTGGGACTCGCTCCCACTGGGAATGGGGAGAATGTGGGACTCGCTCCCACAGGGAGTGGGGAGAATGTGGGACTCGCTCCCACAGGGAGTGGGGAGAATGTAGGACTCGCTCACACAGGGAGTGGGGAGAATGTAGGACTCGCTCCCACAGGGAGCGGGGAGAATGTGGGACTCGCTCCCACAGGGTGTGGGGAGAATGTGGGACTCGCTCTCACTTGGAGTGGGGAGAATGTGGGACTCGCTCTCACAGGGAGTGGGGAGAATGTGGGACTCGCTCCTACAGGAAGTGGGGGAGAATGTGGGTCTCGCTCCCACAGGGAGCGGGGAGAATGTGGGACTCGCTCTCACAGGGAGTGGGGAGAATGTAGGACTCGCTCCCACAGGGAGTGAGGAGAATGTGGGGCTCGCTCTCACAGGGAGTGAGGAGAATGTGGGACTCGCTCCCACAGGGAGTGGGGAGAATGTGGGACTCGCTCCCACTGGGAATGGGAAGAATGTGGGACTCGCTCTCACAGGGAGTGAGGAGAATGTGGGACTCGCTCCCACAGGGTGTGGGGAGAATGTGGGACTCGCTCCCACTGGGAATGGGGAGAATGTGGGACTCGCTCCCACAGGGAGTGGGGAGAATGTGGGACTCGCTCCCACAGGGAGTGGGGAGAATGTAGGACTCGCTCCCACAGGGAGTGGGGAGAATGTAGGACTCGCTCCCACAGGGAGCGGGGAGAATGTGGGACTCGCTCCTACAGGAAGTGGGGGAGAATGTGGGTCTCGCTCCCACAGGGAGCGGGGAGAATGTGGGACTCGCTCTCACAGGGAGTGGGGAGAATGTGGGACTCGCTCTCACAGGGAGTGAGGAGAATGTGGGACTCGCTCCCACAGGGAGTGGGGAGAATGTGGGACTCGCTCCCACAGGTAGTGGACAGAATGTGGGACTCGCTCCCACAGGGAGTGGGGAGAATGTGGGACTCGCTCCCACAGGGAGTGGGGAGAATGTGGGACTCGCTCCCACAGGGAGTGGGGAGAATGTGGGACTCGCTCCCACAGGTAGTGGACAGAATGTGGGACTCGCTCCCACATGGAGTGGGGAGAATGTGGGACTGATTCCCACAGGGAGTGGGGAGAATGTGGGACTCGCTCCCACAGGGAGTGGGGAGAGTGTGGGACTCGCTCCCACAGGGATTGGGAAGAATGTGGGACTCGCTCCCACAGGGAGTGGGGAGAATGTGGGACTCGCTCCCACAGGGAGTGGGGAGAATGTGGGACTCGCTCCCACAGGGAGTGGGGAGAATGTGGGACTCGCTCTCACAGGGAGTGAGGAGAATGTGGGACTCGCTCCCACAGGGAGTGGGGAGAATGTGGGACTCGCTCCCACAGGGAGTGGGGAGAATGTGGGACTCGTTCCCACAGGGAGTGGGGAGAATGTGGGACTCGCTCGTACAGGGAGTGGGGAGAATGTGGGACTCGCTCCCACAGGGAGTGGGGAGAATGTGGGACTCGCTCCCACAGGGAGTGGGGAGAATGTGGAACTCGCTCCCACAGGGAGTGGGGAGAATGTGGGACTCACTCCCACAGGGAGTGGGGAGAATGTGGGACCCGCTCCCACAGGTAGTGGGGAGAATGTGGGACTCGCTCCCACAGGGAGTGGGGAGAATGTGGGACTCGCTCCACGGGGAATGGGGAGAATGTGGGACTCGCTCCCACAGGGAGTGGGGGAGAATGTGGGACTCGCTCCCACAGGGAGTGGGGAGAATGTGGGACTCGCTCTCACAGGGAGTGAGGAGAATGTGGGACTCGCTCCCACAGGGTGTGGGGAGAATGTGGGACTCGCTCCCACTGGGAATGGGGAGAATGTGGGACTCGCTCCCACAGGGAGTGGGGAGAATGTGGGACTCGCTCCCACAGGGAGTGGGGAGAATGTAGGACTCGCTCCCACAGGGAGTGGGGAGAATGTAGGACTCGCTCCTACAGGAAGTGGGGGAGAATGTGGGTCTCGCTCCCACAGGGAGCGGGGAGAATGTGGGACTCGCTCTCACAGGGAGTGGGGAGAATGTGGGACTCGCTCTCACAGGGAGTGAGGAGAATGTGGGACTCGCTCCCACAGGGAGTGGGGAGAATGTGGGACTCGCTCCCACAGGTAGTGGACAGAATGTGGGACTCGCTCCCACAGGGAGTGGGGAGAATGTGGGACTCGCTCCCACAGGGAGTGGGGAGAATGTGGGACTCGCTCCCACAGGGAGTGGGGAGAATGTGGGACTCGCTCCCACAGGTAGTGGACAGAATGTGGGACTCGCTCCCACATGGAGTGGGGAGAATGTGGGACTGATTCCCACAGGGAGTGGGGAGAATGTGGGACTCGCTCCCACAGGGAGTGGGGAGAGTGTGGGACTCGCTCCCACAGGGATTGGGAAGAATGTGGGACTCGCTCCCACAGGGAGTGGGAGAATGTGGGACTCGCTCCCACAGGGAGTGGGGAGAATGTGGGACTCGCTCCCACAGGGAGTGGGGAGAATGTGGGACTCGCTCTCACAGGGAGTGAGGAGAATGTGGGACTCGCTCCCACAGGGAGTGGGGAGAATGTGGGACTCGCTCCCACAGGGAGTGGGGAGAATGTGGGACTCGTTCCCACAGGGAGTGGGGGAGAATGTGGGACTCGCTCGTACAGGGAGTGGGGAGAATGTGGGACTCGCTCCCACAGGGAGTGGGGAGAATGTGGGACTCGCTCCCACAGGGAGTGGGGAGAATGTGGAACTCGCTCCCACAGGGAGTGGGGAGAATGTGGGACTCACTCTCACAGGGAGTGGGGAGAATGTGGGACCCGCTCCCACAGGTAGTGGGGAGAATGTGGGACTCGCTCCCACAGGGAGTGGGGAGAATGTGGGACTCGCTCCACGGGGAATGGGGAGAATGTGGGACTCGCTCCCACAGGGAGTGGGGAGAATGTGGGACTCGCTCCCACAGGGAGTGGGGAGAATGTGGGAATCGCTCTCACAGGGAGTGGGGAGAATGTGGGACTCGCTCCCACAGGGAGTGGGGAGAATGTGGGACTCGCTCCCACAGGGAGTGGGGAGAATGTGGGACTTGCTCCCACAGGGTGTGGGGAGAATGTGGGACTCGCTCTCACTGGGAGTGGGGAGAATGTGGGACTCGGTCCCACAGGGAGCGGGGAGAATGTGGGACTCACTCCCACAGGGTGTGGGGAGAATGTGGGACTCGCTCTCACTTGGAGTGGGGAGAATGTGGGACTCGCTCTCACAGGGAGTGGGGAGAATGTGGGACTCGCTCCCACAGGGAGTGGGGAGAATGTGGGACTCGCTCCCACAGGGAGTGGGGAGAATGTGGGACTCGCTCCCACAGGGAGTGGGGAGAATGTAGGACTCGCTCCCACAGGGAGTGGGGAGAATGTAGGACTCGCTCCCACAGGGAGCGGGGAGAATGTGGGACTCGCTCCTACAGGAAGTGGGGGAGAATGTGGGTCTCGCTCCCACAGGGAGCGGGGAGAATGTGGGACTCGCTCTCACAGGGAGTGGGGAGAATGTGGGACTCGCTCCCACAGGGAGTGGGGAGAATGTGGGACTCGCTCCCACAGGTAGTGGACAGAATGTGGGACTCGCTCCCACATGGAGTGGGGAGAATGTGGGACTGATTCCCACAGGGAGTGGGGAGAATGTGGGACTCGCTCCCACAGGGAGTGGGGAGAGTGTGGGACTCGCTCCCACAGGGATTGGGAAGAATGTGGGACTCGCTCCCACAGGGAGTGGGGAGAATGTGGGACTCGCTCCCACAGGAGTGGGGAGAATGTGGGACTCGCTCCCACAGGGAGTGGGGAGAATGTGGGACTCGCTCTCACAGGGAGTGAGGAGAATGTGGGACTCGCTCCCACAGGGAGTGGGGAGAATGTGGGACTCGCTCCCACAGGGAGTGGGGAGAATGTGGGACTCGTTCCCACAGGGAGTGGGGAGAATGTGGGACTCGCTCGTACAGGGAGTGGGGAGAATGTGGGACTCGCTCCCACAGGGAGTGGGGAGAATGTGGGACTCGCTCCCACAGGGAGTGGGGAGAATGTGGAACTCGCTCCCACAGGGAGTGGGGAGAATGTGGGACTCGCTCCCACAGGGAGTGGGAGAATGTGGGACTCGTTCCCACAGGGAGTGGGGAGAATGTGGAACTCGCTCCCACAGGGAGTGGGGAGACTGTGGGACTCGCTCGCACAGGGAGTGGGGAGAATGTGGGACTCGCTCTCACAGGGAGTGAGGAGAATGTGGGACTCGCTCCCACAGGGAGTGGGGAGAATGTGGGACTCGCTCCCACAGGGAGTGGGGAGAATGTGGGACTCGCTCCCACAGGGAGTGGGGAGAATGTGGGACTCGCTCCCACAGGGAGTGGGGAGAATGTGGGACTCGCTCCCACAGGGAGTGGGTGAGTTGAATAATGTTGAGACCTGTAAGCTGGATAAACCCATGAGCGAGGATGGAATAGAGGGATAGGGGCCGGGATTCGCTCAGCCCGGGGCCGGGCCAGAGAATCCCCCGCGACCGGCGCGAATTGCGCCACGCGATTCTCCGCTGATGGGCCGAGCGGCTGTCGTAAAAGTCCCGCCGCTGCCGTTCACACCTGCTCTCAGCGGCGGGACCCCGGCGTGGAATGGTCCCGGGGCGGCCTGTGGGAGGGAGGGGGGGATCCGACTCGGGGTGGGGGGGGGCCTCCGCTGTGGGCTGGGTGAGGGGCCTCCGCTGTGGGCTGGCATGTGGGGGTTGGCGCTGGTGCCACTGCGCAGATCCCGCGGCACCCAGTTGACGCTGGGATCAGCAGCTGGAGCGGCGGGGTCGCTCCAGGGCCGCGACGGGCCCCTGTGGGGGCCGGAATTTCTGATCCTGGGGCCGTGTTGACGCCGGCGAGAAACACGACGGCTTTTCCGACAGCGCCAACACTTAGCCTCAGGATCAGAGAATCCCGCCCAGTGTGAGGGAGAGGGAGTGGGAGGAGGCTCAGGTGGGGAATGAACAGCAGCAAGGCGTAGATGGGTTGAATGGCCTGTTTGAGAGCTTTACCCGCTGTGTAATTCCACGTACTTATAAAATATGTTGGAAGTATTCCAAATTATAATATGTAATTATAAAACACATTCTCCAGTTGCTCCAACCGTGCGCTGCGGAATTTCAGCAATTATTCTAACGCTATTGTTATTTATATTGTTGAACAGGGTCTCCCAGGGCCACAGGGATCAATTGGACCTCCAGGAACTAAGGTAAGTGTTGGTTATAACCGTACTAGACCCACAAGGATGGGCCGATTAGCCTCTCCATGAGCCCTTGTGGAATGTGAGCTTCCTCGATGAGATGCGGGGGCGTTAGCAATAGACTAAATGCAGTGGGGAGAGGAGCAGCACTGGAGCAGTTCCAGCTGCAACCTGAATGTTGTGTGTATCGTTTACTTAAACAATAAATAGTTTTCTCCATATTCTGGAACCGGACTCCTCTGTGACCACTAGATTGTCGATGAGGGTAAAGTGAAGCTATAGTCTGCACTGCCAACTATTGAAAGCATGGCCATCTCCTCTCGTTCTACTGGAAAGAGCAGGATGCTCTTTGCAGACTCGAGAGTTGTGTGGAAGATTGGACGCAATACGAAGAGCGTATGCGCTATTTTTGTAAGGCTAACGCTAGCGTTGGGGATGAGCGAAGACAGTGATGCTTTTGGGAGGTTCCACTTTCAGCTCATAAAACACTGCTGTACCCGCAGCCCTGGCCTCCCAGGCGTTTGAGGAGCTGGTCGCAATGCTGGTGAACCACTTCGACCCCAAGCCGTTGGTCACAGTAAAACATCTCAATGTGGCTGAGAGCCAGGAGAGTTTATAACTGAGTTCTTGGCACGCCTACAGAAACTTGCTGGATTCGTGATTATGGCCTGTCCCATGCCGAGATACTCCGGGACCGCCTGGTTTGTGGGGCGGCCCAGAGGAATTTACTGGCCGAGCCCTGGACCTGAAAAAGCTGTGGAAATCTCACTTTCAATGGAGAGTGTGGAAAAGGCAGCCCCGGGAGCTCCAGGGGGTCACCGGCATGGACGTGAACAGCGGGGGGACACGCACCCCCCCTGACATGTGGTGTCATCCCAGGACCGGGACTCCCGGTACCCCGCCCTGAGCTGAAGCCAGGTCCAGTGGCCTGGGACCACGATGGCCAGACAGGATACCTCCCCAAATCGGTAGAGGAAGATCCCAGTCCATGCGGGGCGTGCGGCCGGAGAAACCGCAGGGAGTGGAAACGGCAGCCCAGCCAGCAGGCTCGTCACCCTGCCCAAGGCTGCACTAACCAGAGACGGACTCTTCATTTGGACCAACCCGAAAATGAACAATTCTTGCAACTGAGCCGCATTGCAACACCCAGAGAGCCCCCACCAGTGTAGCACCAGCAGGCAGCTCCTGCCTCGCCTCAGCCTGGCGTTCCCTGATATTGGGCAAGAAAGGGCTGTGCAGTCAGGAGAAACAGGGGCCCAGCCAGACAGGCGAACATGGACCAGACGGTGCAGACCAGGTAAAGGAGTTTCTGTTCAAAGTTAGGTGATGGAGGAAAGTGGGTTCCTGGGACTATAATCCAAGGCCAGCACGGTGGTTAGCACTGTGGCTTCACAGCGCCAGTGTCCCAGGTTCGATTCCGGCTTGGGTCACTGTCTGTGCGGAGTCTGCACGTTCTCCCCGTGTCTGCGTGGGTTTCCTCCGGGCGCTCCGGTTTCCTCCACAGTCCAAAGTCGTGCAGGTTGGGGTGGATTGGCCGTGATAAATTGCCCTTAGTGACCAAAAAGGTTAGGAGGGATTATGGGGATAGGATGGGAGTGAAGACTTAAGTGGGTCAGTGCAGACTCGATGGGCCGAATGCCCTCCTTCTGCACTGTATGTTCTATGTAATACGGCAGACTGTGGAATAGGGCAGACTGGAATAGGGCAGACTGGAATAGGGCAGACTGGATACGGCAGACTGGGATACGGCAGACTGGGATACGGCAGAGTGTAATACGGCAGAGTGTAATGCAGCAGACTGTAATACGGCACACTGGAATGCAGCAGACTGGAATGCAGCAGACTGTAATACGGCAGAGTGTAATACGGCAGAGTGTAATACGGCAGACTGTAATGCAGCAGACTGGAATGCGGCAGACTGGAATACGGCAGACTGGAATGCAGCAGACTGGAATGCAGCAGACTGGAATACGGCAGAGTGTAATACGGCAGAGTGTAATACGGCAGAGTGTAATACGGCAGAGTGTAATACGGCAGAGTGTAATACGGCAGAGTGTAATACGGCAGAGTGTAATGCAGCAGACTGGAATGCGGCAGACTGGAATACGGCAGAGTGTAATGCAGCAGACTGGAATGCAGCAGACTGGAATGCAGCAGACTGGAATGCAGCAGACTGGAATACGGCAGACTGTAATACGGCAGAGTGTAATACGGCAGACTGGAATGCGGCAGACTGGAATACGGCAGACTGGGAATGCAGCAGACTGGAATGCAGCAGACAGGAATGCAGCAGACTGGAATGCAGCAGACTGGAATGCAGCAGACTGGAATACGGCAGACTGTAATGCAGCAGACTGGAATGCGGCAGACTGGAATACGGCAGAGTGTAATGCAGCAGAGTGTAATGCAGCAGACTGGAATACGGCAGAGTGTAATACGGCAGACTGGAATGCAGCAGACTGGAATACGGCAGAGTGTAATGCAGCAGACTGGAATGCAGCAGACTGGAATGCAGCAGACTGGAATGCAGCAGACTGGAATGCAGCAGACTGGAATACGGCAGAGTGTAATACGGCAGACTGTGATGCAGCAGACTGCAATGCAGCAGACTGTAATGCGGCAGACTGGAATGCGGCAAACTGGAATGCGGCAAACTGGAATGCGGCAAACTGGAATGCGGCAGACTGGAATGCGGCAGACTGGAATGCGGCAGACTGGAATGCGGCAGACTGGAATGCAGCAGACTGGAATGCGGCAGACTGGAATGCAGCAGACTGGAATAGGGCAAACTGGAATAGGGCAAACTGGAATAGGGCAAACTGGAATGCGGCAGACTGGAATGCGGCAGACTGGAATGCGGCAGACTGGAATGCGGCAGACTGGAATGCGGCAGACTGGAATGCGGCAGACTGGAATGCAGCAGACTGGAATAGGGCAAACTGGAATAGGGCAAACTGGAATGTGGCAAACTGGAATGCGGCAGACTGGAATGCAGCAGACTGGAATGCGGCAGACTGGAATGCGGCAGACTGGAATGCGGCAGACTGGAATGCGGCAGACTGGAATACGGCAAACTGGAATGCAGCAGACTGGAATAGGGCAAACTGGAATAGGGCAAACTGGAATGCGGCAAACTGGAATGCGGCAGACTGGAATGCAGCAGACTGGAATAGGGCAAACTGGACCGTCACATACGAAGTTCAGGCTCAGGACTGAACAATGAAGAAACATGTGGACTGCCTCAGAGCTGGAGACCAGCGTTACTCCAAACTCCTCCGGAGCTCTTACCTATAGACAAATGGACTCTGACATAAAATCCAGTCCAGAGTGGGTCCGAGCGAGAGTGGTCCCGGATGGAACCGGAATGTTGTGTGTGTGGTTTGCTTTGACAATAAATAGTTTTCTCCATATTCCCGAACCGGACTCCTCTATGACCCCTAAAGTTTAACTCCAGTGGACACCAAACTGACTCCTTTCTGTTTCAGTCACTGTAAATCTTATCTTTTTGAACCAACAGGGTCCCACTGGCAAACCAGGTCTCTCAGGATTACCCGGATCAGACGGACCCCCGGTAAGTCATCACTGGATCCCCAGGGGAGTGTTGCACTGGCAGGGTGGGTGGGGAAATTGCACTGGACAGAGGCAGTGTTGCACTGGGCGGGTATGTTTTGCACTGGGCGGGGTGGGAGAGCTGCACTGGTGGGGAGGGGCTGTGGGGAGGGAGATTGGTGCCCAGAGTGGGGGGAGGGGCATTGATGCTCTGGGCGGGGGGGGGGGGGGGGGGTGCGGGGGGGATTGTTGCTCTGGGAGGGGGAGGGGGTTTGTTGCTCTGGGCGGGGAGGGGGATTGTTGCTCTGGGCGGGGGGAGGGGGGTTTGTTGCTGTGGGCGGGGATTGTTGCTCTGGGCGGGGAGGTAGATTGTTGATCTGGGCGGGGGAGGGGGGATTGTTGCTCTGGGCGGGGAGGGGGAATTGTTGCTCTGGGCGGGGGAGGGGGGATTGTTGCTCTGGATGGGGAGGGGGATTGTTGCTCTGGGTGGGGAGGGGGATTGTTGCTCTGGGTGGGGGTGGGGGATTGTTGCTCTGGGCGGGGGAGGGGGATTTTTGCTCTGGGCGGGGAGGGGGATTGTTGCTCTGGGTGGGAAAGCGGGTTTGTTGCTCTGGGCGGGGGGGGGGGATTGTTGCTCTGGGCAGGGAGGGGGATTGTTGCTCTGGGCGGGGGGAGGGGAGTTTGTTGCTGTGGGCGGGGATTGTTGCTCTGGGCGGGGAGGTAGATTGTTGATCTGGGCGGGGGAGGGGGGATTGTTGCTCTGGGCGGGGAGGGGGAATTGTTGCTCTGGGCGGGGGAGGGGGGATTGTTGCTCTGGGTGGGGAGGGGGATTGTTGTTCTGGGTGGGGAGGGGGATTGTTGCTCTGGGTGGGGGTGGGGGATTGTTGCTCTGGGTGGGGGAGGGGGATTGTTGCTCTGGGTGGGGAGGGGGATTGTTGCTCTGGGTGGGGGTGGGGGATTGTTGCTCTGGGCGGGGAGGGGAGTTTGTTGCTCTGGGCGGGGAGGGGAGTTTGTTGCTCTGGGCGTGGGGGAGTAGGTCAGAGGTTAGGGCAGGTTTTAGAAAGCAGTGAAGAATGACTCAGAAAATAGTGATGGAGAAATTCGATTTGAGGGGCAACGGGAAATATTTGAGCTGAGGGACTTTGTGAGAACTTTACAAAGACAAAGAGTTAAAGTGAGTGTCGGCTCTTTGGAGGAAGAGACTGAATAATTGATAAAGGGAAAGGAGGAAATGGCGGAAAGATTAAACACGTATTCTGAGTCACTGGAAAAGCCACAACATTAATTCTAAAAGAACTGGAAAATCAAGATGTGAAAGGGAGGGAGGAACTTCAAAATTGGCAGTCAGTAGGGGAAATCGGAAGAAGTAAATGTTGAAAAGCCCCCCCCCCCCGCCCCCCCGCCCCCCGCCCCCCCCCCCCCCCCCCCCCGGAGCTGATGGCTCCATTCTCGAGTTTTAAAAGTAGCGGCTGCAGAGGTCGTGGATCCACCGCTGGTGACCTTCCAAAATTGCCGGGATTCGGGGGAAGTCCCAGACGAGGTTCAGAAATTGTTGACCTAACATCTGGATTCCAGAAAGGAGGCAGACAGGAAACCGGACTCTAAGGCCAGTTACCCTCGTCTGCCCCAAAGGAAATGCCAGACAAAGGAAATGCCAGAATCCATTATTAAAGAGGTAATAGTGATAATAGTGATAATGATCATAATGTGATCAGCCAGAGTCAACAGGCGAAGGGAAATAGTGTTTGACTAATTCACTAGAATACTTCTAGAATAGGCGAATTGACGAATAATGTGGATCAAGGAGAAGCTGTGAATGTGGTGGACATGAATTTCCAAAAGGCATTTGGGAAGATGCCACGTCAATGGTTACTTTACAAAATAAGAGGTCCTGGTGTAAGAGGTGAAATATTAGTGTGGTAGTAGAGGTATTACGGTACCTGGTAATGCTGGAGCACCATTGGTGGAAACTGTATGTTTCCTATTGGTCAAGCTGTATGGTAGCCCCGCCCTGCTAGGCAGGGTATAAGAGCCCGTGCCGCCCCAGCAGCCTTAATTCTGTACCTGAGCTGCTGGGGGAAACATCTAGCTTATTAAAGCCTTCAGTTGGACTCCAACCTCGCTTTAGTGGTCATTGATCGTGCATCAATTTAATAAGCTAGTTTTTTTAAGAAGAAAGGATGGAGCTCCGAATCAAGCCGGAGTGTCTGCAACTCAGCCCCCACGCGGCGAACTCAGCGGCAACCTTCAAACGTTGGCTGGCGTGCTTTACAGGATATCTCGGGACGGCCGAAAACACACCCACGGGAGAGCAGAAACTGCACGTCCTGCACTCAAGGGTGAGCCCGGAGATTTACACCCTCATCGAGGAAGCGGAAGACTTCGATGCAGCAATAGAGCTGCTAAAAGGACACGATATTCGCCCGGTAAATCAGGTCTACGTCCGGCATCTGCTAGCAACGAGGCAACAAACCCCTGGGGAATCGCTGGAAGAATTCTACCGTGCACTCCTGATGTTGGGGAGAAACTGCAGCTGCCCGCAAGTTTTGGCGAACGAACACACTGAACTCTTGGTCCGGGACGCTTTCGTGGCAGGTATGCTATCCTCACAAATCCGCCAGCGACTGCTAGAAAAAGACACTCTGGGTCTCAAGGGGGCATGGGCCCTTGCAGGCTCCCTGGATGTGGCCTCCAGAAACGCCCGCGCTTACGTTCCCGACCACGCGGCAGCCCCCTGGGCAGCGTGGAATCCCTCCGCAGCCGACCCCGAGACATCCCCCATCCCCCCCACAAGCTTGTGCTGCAAGGCGGCCTGGTAACCCCGAGGGGCCCCGCTGCTACTTTTGCGGGCAGGCCAAGCACCCCCGCCAGCGCTGCCCGGCCCGCGCATCCACCTGCAAGGGATGCGGCAAAAAGGGCCATTTCGTGGGGCTATGTCAGGCCCGTGCGGTTGCCGCGGTCTCCGGCGGCGAATGCAGACCGCCACCACAAACCTCTCCACTGTCCCCATGCAGCCAGCGGGCGCCGCCATCTTTCCACTCCAGGGCCACGGGCGGCCCCCGGGCGCCGCCATAATGTCCCGCGGACGCCACGTTAGAGGGATGGGCGCTGCCATTTTGTGCACCCCAGCCATGTGCGACCAATGGGAGCCACCATCTTGGATGAACCCCCAGGACCCCAGCTCGGCTGACCACACACTGCCCAAAGAGAACACTCAACTGCTGCGATTAGCCTTGGTGACTCTGGATCAGTCCCGGCCTCGAACACTCTCAACTGCTACAACGACCGTATTTATCAACGGGCACGAGATGTCCTGCCTTATCGACTCTGGGAGCACAGAGAGCTTCGTACACCCCGACACGGTAAGGCGCTGTTCTCTCCTCATCCACCCCGTTAATCAAAAAATCTCCCTGGCCTCCGGTTCCCACTCAGTGGAGATAAAGGGGTTTTGTGTCGCAAACCTCACCGTCCAGGGAAGGGAGTTTAAAAATTACCGCCTCTACGTCCGTCCCCACCTCTGCGCGGCCACACTCCTGGGTTTAGACGTCCAGTGTAACCTCCAAAGCCTAACCTTCAAATTCAGTGGCCCTATACCCCCCATTACTGTCTGCAGCCTCGCGACCCTTAAGTCGACCCGCCTTCCCTGTTTGCGAACCTCACCCCGGATTGCAAACCCGTCGCCACCAGGAGCAGACGGTACAGCGCCCAGGACCGGATCTTTATTAGGTCAGAGGTCCAAAGGCTACTGAGGGAAGGGGTCATTGAAGCCAGTAACAGACCCTGGAGAGCTCAAGGAGTGGTGGTAAAGACCGGGGAGAAGCATAGGATGGTCATCGACTCCAGTCAGACCATCAACCGATTTACGCAACTGGACGCGTACCCTCTCCCCCGCATATTCAACCTGGTAAAAAGCGCATTACAAGGTCTTATCCACGGTGGACCTTAAGTCCGCCTACCACCAACTCCCCATCCGCACTAGTGACCGCAAATACACTGCCTTCGAGGCAAATGGGCGGCTCTATCACTTCTTAAGGGATCCCTTCAGTGTCACTAACGGGGTCTCGGTCTTCCAGCGCGAGATGGACCGAATGGTTGACCGGTACGGTTTACGGGCAACATTCCCGTATCTCGATAATGTCACCATCTGCGGCCACGACCAGCAGGACCATGACACCAACCTCCGAAAATTCCTCCAGACCGCAAAGATCCTTAACCTTACATATAACAGGGATAAATGCGTGTTTAGCACCGACCGCCTAGCCATCCTCGGCTACGTAGTGCGAAACGGAGTTATAGGTCCCGACCCTGAGCGCATGTGCCCCCTTATGGAGTTCCCCCTCCCTCACTGCTCCAAGGCCCTGAAGCGCTGCCTAGGGTTTTTCAGTTACTACGCCCAGTGGGTCCCCAACTATGCGGACAAGGCCCGTCCCCTGATCCAATCCACAGCTTTTCCCCTGTCGATAGAGGCCCGCCAGGCCTTCAGCCGCATCAAAGCAGACATTGCAAAGGCCACGATGCGCGCCATCGACGAGTCCCTCCCCTTCCCGGTCGAGAGCGAAGCTTGGCGACCACCCTCAACCAAGCGGGCAGACCCGTGGCCTTCTTCTCCCGTACCCTCCATGCTTCCGAAATCCGCCACTCCTCAGTCGAAAAGGAGGCCCAAGCCAGATAGAAACTGTGCGACATTGGAGGCATTACCTGGCCGGCAGGAGATTCACTCTCCTCACTGACCAACGGTCGGTTGCTTTCGTGTTCAATAATGCACAGCGGGGCAAGATTAAAAATGATAAGGTCTTGCGGTGGAGGATTGAGCTCTCCACCTACAACTACGAGATCTTGTATCGTCCTGGGAAGCTAAATGAGCCTCCTGACGCCCTGTCCCGCGAAGTGGACCACCTCCGAGCCCTCCACGAGGACCTCTGCCACGCGGGGGTCACTCGCTTTTTCCATTTTATCAAGACCCGCAACCTGTCCTACTCCATCGAGGAGGTCAGGACCGCCACCAGGGACTGCCAAATCTGCGCGGAGTGCAAACCGCACTTCTACCGGCCAGAGAAACGCACCTGATAAAGGCTTCCCGTCCCTTTGAACGCCTCAGCATGGACTTCAAATGAAAAATGAAATGAAATGAAAATCGCTTATTGTCACGAGTAGGCTTCAAATGAAGTTACTGTGAAAAGCCCCTAGTCGCCACATTCCGGCGCCTGTTCGGGGAGGCTATTACAGGAATTGAACCATGCTGCTGGCCTGCCTTGGTCTGCTTTAAAAGCCAGCGATTTAGCCCTGTGCTAAACAGCCCCCTCCCTTCCACCGACCGCAACACGTATTTCCTGAACGTGATTGACGAGTACTCCCGGTTCCCATTCGCCATCCCCTGCCCCGACATGACCGCAACCATCGTCATCAAGGCCCTCCATAGCATCTTTGCACTGTTCGGGTTCCCCCCCTACATACACAGTGACAGGGGGTCCTCCTTTATGAGCGACGAACTGCGTCAATTCCTGCTCAACAAGGGCATCGCCTCGAGCAGGACGACCAGTTACAACCCCCGTGGTAACGGACAGGTGGAGAGGGAGAACGGAACGGTCTGGAAGACCGTCCTACTGGCCCTGCGGTCCAGGAATCTCCCAGTCTCCTGCTGGCAGGAAGTCCTCCCGGATGCCCTCCACTCCATCCAGTCACTGCTTTGTACCACAACCAACCAGACACCTCACGAACGTCTCCTTGTCTTCCCCAGGAAGTCCTCCTCCGGGACCTCGCTCCTGACCCGGACCCAACCTGCTCCGAAAAACACGTGCGGGCGCACAAGTCGAACCCGTTGGTCGAGAGGGTCCATCTGCTCCACGCTAACCCCCAGTACCCCGACGTGGCGTACCCCGATGGCCGACAAGATACGGTTTCCCTACGAGAACTGGCACCCGCCGGAGCCCCACGCACACCCCAGCCACCAGTCTCACCCTCCCCTCCACCAGGGCACCTTACAGGAGGGTCGGTCCTTCCGCCGGCCCCGTCTAGGCCCCCCCCCACCCACCGACGCAGCCCATAGGCGCTCCCTCCCCAGGTCAACCGTTTTCCCCACCAGCGCCGTCTAGGGGTGCCGAAGCAGCCATGGAGATCGAAGCCACGCTCCCGGAGTCACAGACGCCCGAGCCTCCACCGGAGTCACCACCGAGGCTCCGACGATCACAGAGGATAACCAGGGCCCCTGATCGACTGATTGCTTCATTTTAAATTGTAAACTGTAATAGTTATTAGAACTGAAAATAATTACAAAATGCTGTACGGAGGTATTACGGTACCTCCATAACTAATTCTATCACGTTGCCATGTTTGTAGTATCAGGCCACCACCCCCGCCGGACTCTTTTTTAACAGGGGGTGAATGTGGTATTAGAGGTATTACGGTACCTGGTAATGCTGGAGCACCATTTGTGGAAACTGTATGCTTCCTATTGGTCAAGATGTATGGTAGCTCCGCCCTGCAAGGTGGGGTATAAGAGCCCGTGCCGCCCCAGCAGCCTTCATCCTGTACCTGAGCTCCTGGGGGAAACATCTAGCTTATTGAAGCCTTCAGTTGGACTACAACCTCGCTTTAGTGGTCATTGATCGTGCATCAATTAGCACGGGGATTGAGGATTGGTTCGATAACAGGAAGAGTGCAGGAGGATAAATGGGTCATTTTTGGGTTGGGAATGGGGTTGCACAGGGATCCCTGCTGGGTATTCAGTTATTTACTATCTGGCTGAAGGTGGGCGAGCAGAATCTTCTCATTTCACGATAGATAGGAACAGAAGTTGCCAAGAGGACTTTGAGAGTCGACACGGGGATTTAGATCGGTTGAGAGCGGTTGTGGCAGATGAAGCAGAATGTGGGAAAATGATAACTTGCCCATTTTGACTGGAAGAATAAGCAAACAGTGGGCATGGTTTACCCGCCCCATCGCCCCCTCCTGACTTGGTGACGCAACGAGGCCGGTGAAACATGTGAGAGGCTCCTGCGAGATCCATGATGCTCGAAACGTCTCGTAAGATTCAACAGAACCTCGCGAGATTCACAATCTGGACCTCGATCTCGCTGATTCACATATTTAAGGGAACCTGTCGGCGCCACATTCCCCCGAGTGTGGGAACTAACGGCCTCGCCTGGGAAACTGCGCCATGGCGCCGTTTAACACTGGTCCACACAAATGGGCACCAGACACAGTGGCACCTGGGGGTCTCCCAGGCCATTACAGACCTCCAGGTGGTCCTCTCTGGCAGGGTGGTACCCTGGCTCCCCTGTTAGCTCAGGCACCTTGACACTGCCATGTGGGTGCCCTGGCAGTATGACCCTGAATCTCTCAGGGTGCCAGGCTGGCAGTGCCAAGGCGCCTGGTGCCAGATGGCCCGTGTCAGGGGTCGAGTGCCCACAAGATGTACATCGGAACATCTACATTGGGTGCAGAGGCCGCGGGGAGGTGAGGAGGGTTGAAAGATCAGGGCGGAATTAAAAATGGCGGCCTGATGGGGGAGTGCCCTTCCTACACTGGGAAGCTCATCAGTGCAGGAAATGATGTAAGTGTGGCTACGGCCGGACATTCCCCTGCGGTACAGAGAAAGAGAGAGACTGCAGAACACTGCGGCACAGAGAGAGAGAGAGAGACTGCAGAACACTGCGGTACAGAGAGAGAGAGAGACTGCAGAATACAGCGGTACAGAGAGAGAGAGAGAGAGACTGCAGAACACTGCGGTACAGAGAGAGAGAGAGAGACTGCAGAATACTGCGGTACAGAGAGAGAGAGAGAGAGACTGCAGAATACTGCGGTACAGAGAGAGAGAGAGAGAGACTGCAGAATACTGCGGTACAGAGAGAGAGAGACTGCAGAATACTGCGGTACAGAGAGAGAGAGAGACTGCAGAACACTGCGGTACAGAGAGAGAGAGAGAGACTGCAGAACACTGCGGTACAGAGAGAGAGAGAGAGAGACTGCAGAATACTGCGGTACAGAGAGAGAGAGACTGCAGAATACTGTGGTACAGAGAGAGAGAGAGACTGCAGAATACTGCGGTACAGAGAGAGAGAGAGACTGCAGAATACTGCGGTATAGAGAGAGAGAGACTGCAGAATACTGCGGTACAGAGAGAGAGAGACTGCAGAATACTGCGGTACAGAGCGAGAGAGAGACTGCAGAATACTGCGGTACAGAGAGAGAGAGAGACTGCAGAATACTGCGGTACAGGGAGAGAGAGAGACTGCAGAATACTGCGGTACAGAGAGAGAGAGAGACTGCAGAATACTGCGGTACAGAGAAAGAGAGAGAGTGACTGCAGAATACTGCGGTACAGAGAGAGAGAGAGACTGCAGAATACTGCGGTACAGAGAGAGAGAGAGACTGCAGAATACTGCGGTACAGAGAGGGAGAGAGACTGCAGAATACTGCGGTACAGAGAGAGAGAGAGACTGCAGAATACTGCGGTACAGAGAAAGAGAGAGAGAGACTGCAGAACACTGCGGTACAGAGAGAGAGAGACTGCAGAACACTGCGGTACAGAGAGAGAGAGAGACTGCAGAATACTGCGGTACAGAGAGAGAGAGAGACTGCAGAATACTGCGGTACAGAGAGAGAGAGAGAGACTGCAGAATACTGCGGTACAGAGAGAGAGAGACTGCAGAATACTGCGGTACAGAGAGAGAGAGAGACTGCAGAATACTGCGGTACAGAGAGAGAGACTGCAGAATACTGCGGTACAGAGAGAGAGAGAGACTGCAGAACACTGCGGTACAGAGAGAGAGAGAGACTGCAGAATACTGCGGTACAGAGAGAGAGAGAGAGACTGCAGAATACTGCGGTACAGAGAGAGAGAGACTGCAGAATACTGTGGTACAGAGAGAGAGAGAGAGACTGCAGAATACTGCGGTACAGAGAGAGAGAGAGACTGCAGAATACTGCGGTACAGAGAGAGAGAGACTGCAGAATACTGCGGTACAGAGCGAGAGAGAGACTGCAGAATACTGCGGTACAGAGAGAGAGAGAGACTGCAGAATACTGCGGTACAGGGAGAGAGAGAGACTGCAGAATACTGCGGTACAGAGAGAGAGAGAGACTGCAGAATACTGCGGTACAGAGAAAGAGAGAGAGTGACTGCAGAATACTGCGGTACAGAGAGAGAGAGAGACTGCAGAATACTGCGGTACAGAGAGAGAGAGAGACTGCAGAATACTGCGGTACAGAGAGAGAGAGAGACTGCAGAATACTGCGGTACAGAGAGAGAGAGAGACTGCAGAATACTGCGGTACAGAGAAAGAGAGAGAGAGACTGCAGAACACTGCGGTACAGAGAGAGAGAGACTGCAGAACACTGCGGTACAGAGAGAGAGAGAGACTGCAGAATACTGCGGTACAGAGAGAGAGAGAGACTGCAGAATACTGCGGTACAGAGAGAGAGAGAGAGACTGCAGAATACTGCGGTACAGAGAGAGAGAGACTGCAGAATACTGCGGTACAGAGAGAGAGAGAGACTGCAGAATACTGCGGTACAGAGAGAGAGACTGCAGAATACTGCGGTACAGAGAGAGAGAGAGACTGCAGAACACTGCGGTACAGAGAGAGAGAGAGACTGCAGAATACTGCGGTACAGAGAGAGAGAGAGAGACTGCAGAATACTGCGGTACAGAGAGAGAGAGAGAGAGAGACTGCAGAATACTGTGGTACAGAGAGAGAGAGAGAGACTGCAGAATACTGCGGTACAGAGAGAGAGAGAGACTGCAGAATACTGCGGTACAGAGAGAGAGAGAGACTGCAGAATACTGCGGTACAGAGAGAGAGAGAGACTGCAGAACACTGCGGTACAGAGAGAGAGAGATAGACTGCAGAATACTGCGGTACAGAGAGAGAGAGACTGCAGAATACTGCGGTACAGAGAGAGAGAGACTGCAGAATACTGCGGTACAGAGAGAGAGAGAGACTGCAGAATACTGCGGTACAGAGAGAGAGAGAGACTGCAGAATACTGCGATACAGAGAGAGAGAGACTGCAGAATACTGCGGTACAGAGAGAGAGAGACTGCAGAATACTGCGGTACAGAGAGAGAGAGACTGCAGAATACTGCGGTACAGAGAGAGAGAGAGACTGCAGAATACTGCGGTACAGAGAGAGAGAGAGACTGCAGAATACTGCGGTACAGAGAGAGAGAGAGACTGCAGAATACTGCGATACAGAGAGAGAGAGAGACTGCAGAATACTGCGGTACAGAGAGAGAGAGACTGCAGAATACTGTGGTACAGAGAGAGAGAGAGACTGCAGAATACTGCGGTACAGAGAAAGAGAGAGACTGCAGAATACTGCGGTACAGAGAGAGAGAGACTGCAGAATACTGTGGTACAGAGAGAGAGAGAGACTGCAGAATACTGCGGTACAAAGAGAGAGAGAGACTGCAGAATACTGCGGTACAGAGAGAGAGAGACAGAGACTGCAGAATACTGCGGCACAGAGAGAGAGAGAGACTGCAGAATACTGCGGTACAGAGAGAGAGAGAGACTGCAGAACAGAGAGAGAGAGACTGCAGAATACTGCAGAACACTGCGGTACAGAGAAAGAGAGAGAGAGACTGCAGAATACTGCGGTACAGAGAGAGAGAGAGACTGCGGTACAGAGAGAGAGAGAGACTGCAGAATACTGCGGTACAGAGAGAGAGAGAGACTGCAGAATACTGCGGTACAGAGAGAGAGAGAGACTGCAGAATACTGCGGTACAGTGAGAGAGAGAGACTGCAGAATACTGCGGTACAGAGAGAGAGAGACTGCAGAATACTGCGGTACAGAGAGCGAGAGTGAGACTGCAGAATACTGCGGTACAGAGAGAGAGAGAGACTGCAGAATACTGCGGTACAGTGAGAGAGAGAGACTGCAGAATACTGCGGTACAGAGAGAGAGAGACTGCAGAACACTGCGGTACAGAGAGAGAGAGACTGCAGAACACTGCGGTACAGAGAGAGAGAGACTGCAGAATACTGCGGTACAGTGAGAGAGAGAGACTGCAGAATACTGCGGTACAGAGAGCGAGAGTGAGACTGCAGAATACTGCGGTACAGAGAGAGAGAGAGACTGCAGAATACTGCGGTACAGTGAGAGAGAGAGACTGCAGAATACTGCGGTACAGAGAGCGAGAGTGAGACTGCAGAATACTGCGGTACAGAGAGAGAGAGAGAGAGACTGCAGAATACTGCGGTACAGAGAGAGAGAGTCTGCAGAATACTGCGGTACAGAGAGAGAGAGACTGCAGAATACTGCGGTACAGAGAGAGAGAGAGACTGCAGAATACTGCGGTACAGAGAGAGAGACTGCAGAATACTGCGGTACAGAGAGAGAGAGAGACTGCAGAATACTGCGGTACAGAGAGAGAGAGAGAGAGACTGCAGAATACTGCGGTACAGAGAGAGAGGGAGAGAGACTGCAGAATACTGCGGTACAGAGAGAGAGAGACTGCAGAATACTGCGGTACAGAGAGAGAGAGAGACTGCAGAATACTGCGGTACAGAGAGAGAGAGAGAGACTGCAGAATACTGCGGTACAGAGAGAGAGAGAGAGAGACTGCAGAATACTGCGGTACAGAGAGAGAGAGACTGCAGAATACTGCGGTACAGAGAGAGAGAGAGACTGCAGAACACTGCGGTACAGAGAGAGAGAGAGAGAGACTGCAGAATACTGCGGTACAGAGAGAGAGAGACTGCAGAATACTGCGGTACAGAGAGAGAGAGAGACTGCAGAATACTGCGGTACAGCGAGAGAGAGAGACTGCAGAATACTGCGGTACAGAGAGAGAGAGAGACTGCAGAACACTGCGGTACAGAGAGAGAGAGAGACTGCAGAATACTGCGGTACAGAGAGAGAGAGACTGCAGAATACTGCGGTACAGAGAGAGAGAGAGACTGCAGAACACTGCGGTACAGAGAGAGAGAGAGAGACTGCAGAATACTGCGGCACAGAGAGAGAGAGAGAGAGAGACTGCAGAACACTGCGGTACAGAGAGAGAGAGAGAGTCTGCAGAATACTGCGGTACAGAGAGAGAGAGAGAGAGAGAGAGAGACTGCAGAATACTGCGGTACAGAGAGAGAGAGAGCGAGACTGCAGAACACTGCGGTACAGAGAGAGAGAGAGCGAGACTGCAGAACACTGCGGTACAGAGAGAGAGAGAGACTGCAGAATACTGCGGTACAGAGAGAGAGAGAGACTGCAGAATACTGCGGTACAGAGAGAGAGAGAGAGACTGCAGAATACTGCGGCACAGAGAGAGAGAGAGAGAGTCTGCAGAACACTGCGGTACAGAGAGAGAGAGAGAGAGACTGCAGAATACTGCGGCACAGGGAGAGAGAGAGAGAGACTGCAGAATACTGCGGTACAGAGAGAGAGAGAGAGAGACTGCAGAATACTGCGGTACAGAGAGAGAGAGAGAGACTGCAGAATACTGCAGCACAGAGAGAGAGAGAGACTGCAGTATACTGCGGTACAGAGAGAGAGAGACTGCAGTATACTGCAGCACAGAGAGAGAGAGAGACTGCAGAATACTGCAGCACAGAGAGAGAGAGAGACTGCAGTATACTGCGGTACAGAGAGAGAGAGACTGCAGTATACTGCGGTACAGAGAGAGAGAGACTGCAGAACACTGCGGTACAGAGAGAGAGAGAGACTGCAGAATACTGCGGTACAGAGAGAGAGAGAGAGAGAGACTGCAGAATACTGCGGTACAGAGAGAGAGAGAGACTGCAGAATACTGCGGTACAGAGAGAGAGAGACTGCTGAACACTGCGGTAGAGAGAGAGAGAGACTGCAGAACACTGCGGTACAGAGAGAGAGAGAGAGACTGCAGAATACTGCAGCACAGAGAGAGAGAGAGACTGCAGAATACTGCGGTACAGAGAGAGAGAGAGAGACTGCAGAATACTGCGGTACAGAGAGAGAGAGACTGCAGAATACTGCGGTACAGAGAGAGAGAGAGACTGCAGAATACTGCGGTACAGAGAGAGAGAGAGACTGCAGAATACTGCGGTATAGAGAGAGAGGGAGACTGCAGAATACTGCGGTACAGAGAGAGAGACTGCAGAACACTGCGGTACAGAGAGAGACTGCAGAATACTGCGGTACAGAGAGAGAGAGAGACTGCAGAACACTGCGGTACAGAGAGAGAGAGAGAGACTGCAGAACACTGCGGTACAGAGAGAGAGAGAGAGACTGCAGAATACTGCGGTACAGAGAGAGAGAGAGACTGCAGAACACTGCGGTACAGAGAGAGAGAGACTGCAGAATACTACGGTACAGAGAGAGAGAGAGAGAGAGACTGCAGAATACTGCGGTACAGAGAGAGAGACTGCAGAACACAGCGGTACAGAGAGAGACTGCAGAATACTGCGGTACAGAGCGAGAGAGAGACTGCAGAACACTGCGGTACAGAGAGAGAGAGAGAGACTGCAGAACACTGCGGTACAGAGAGAGAGAGAGAGACTGCAGAATACTGCGGTACAGAGAGAGAGAGAGAGAGAGACTGCAGAACACTGCGGTACAGAGAGAGAGAGACTGCAGAATACTACGGTACAGAGAGAGAGAGAGAGAGAGACTGCAGAACACTGCGGTACAGAGAGAGAGAGACTGCAGAATACTGCGGTACAGAGAGAGAGAGACTGCAGAACACTGCGGTACAGAGAGAGAGAGACTGCAGAATACTGCGGTACAGAGAGAGAGAGAGAGACTGCAGAATACTGCGGTACAGAGATAGAGAGAGACTGCAGAATACTGCGGTACAGAGAGAGAGAGAGAGACTGCAGAATACTGCGGTACAGAGAGAGAGAGAGACTGCAGAATACTGCGGTACAGAGAGAGAGAGAGAGAGAGAGACTGCAGAATACTGCGGTACAGCGAGAGAGATACTGCAGAATACTGCGGTACAGAGAGAGAGAGAGAGACTGCAGAATACTGCGGTACAGAGAGAGAGAGAGAGAGAGACTGCAGAATACTGCGGTACAGAGAGAGAGAGAGACTGCAGAATACTGCGGTACAGAGAGAGAGACTGCAGAATACTGCGGTACAGAGAGAGAGAGAGACTGCAGAATACTGCGGTACAGAGAGAGAGAGAGACTGCAGAATACTGCGGTACATAGAGAGAGAGAGAGAGAGACTGCAGAATACTGCGGTACATAGAGAGAGAGAGAGAGACTGCAGAACACTGCGGTACAGGGAGAGAGAGACTGCAGAATACTGCGGTACAGAGAGAGAGAGACTGCAGAATACTGCGGTACAGAGAGAGAGAGACTGCAGAATACTGCGGTACAGAGAGAGAGAGAGAGACTGCAGCATACTGCGGTACAGAGAGAGAGAGACTGCAGAACACTGCGGTACATAGAGAGAGAGAGAGAGAGACTGCAGAATACTGCGGTACAGAGAGAGAGAGAGACTGCAGAATACTGCGGGACAGAGAGAGAGAGAGAGAGACTGCAGAACACTGTGGTACAGAGAGAGTGAGAGACTGCAGAATACTGTGGTACAGAGAGAGTGAGAGACTGCAGAATACTGCGGTACAGAGAGAGAGAGAGACTGCAGCATACTGCGGTACAGAGAGAGAGAGAGACTGCAGAATACTGCGGTACAGAGAGAGAGAGAGAGACTGCAGCATACTGCGGTACAGAGAGAGAGAGACTGCAGAATACTGCGGGACATAGAGAGAGAGAGAGAGAGACTGCAGAATACTGCGGTACAGAGAGAGAGAGAGACTGCAGAACACTGTGGTACAGAGAGAGAGAGAGACTGCAGAATACTGCGGTACAGAGAGAGAGAGAGACTGCAGAATACTGCGGTACATAGAGAGAGAGAGAGACTGCAGAACACTGCGGTACAGAGAGAGAGAGAGACTGCAGAATACTGCGGTACAGAGAGAGAGAGAGACTGCAGAATACTGCGGTACATAGAGAGAGAGAGAGAGAGACTGCAGAATACTGCGGTACAGAGAGAGAGAGAGACTGCAGCATACTGTGGTACAGAGAGAGAGAGAGACTGCAGCATACTGCGGTACAGAGAGAGAGAGACTGCAGAACACTGCGGTACATAGAGAGAGAGAGAGAGAGACTGCAGAATACTGCGGTACAGAGAGAGAGAGAGACTGCAGAACACTGCGGTACAGGGAGAGAGAGAGGCTGCAGAATACTGTGGTACAGAGAGAGTGAGAGACTGCAGAATACTGCGGTACAGAGAGAGAGAGAGACTGCAGAATACTGCGGTACAGGGAGAGAGAGACTGCAGAATACTGCGGTACAGAGAGAGTGAGAGACTGCAGAATACTGCGGTACAGAGAGAGAGAGAGACTGCAGCATACTGCGGTACAGAGAGAGAGAGACTGCAGAATACTGTGGTACAGAGAGAGTGAGAGACTGCAGAATACTGTGGTACAGAGAGAGAGAGAGACTGCAGAATACTGCGGTACAGAGAGAGAGAGACTGCAGAATACTGCGGTACAGAGAGAGAGAGAGACTGCGGTACAGAGAGAGAGAGAGACTGCAGAATACTGCGGTACAGAGAGAGAGAGAGACTGCAGAACACTGCGGTACAGAGAGAGAGAGAGACTGCAGAACACTGCGGTACAGAGAGAGAGAGACTGCAGAATAATGCGGCACAGAGAGAGAGAGAGAGACTGCAGAATACTGCGGTACAGAGAGAGAGAGAGAGAGACTGCAGAATACTGCGGTACAGAGAGAGAGAGAGAGACTGCAGAATACTGCGGTACAGAGAGAGAGAGAGACTGCAGAACACTGCGGTACAGAGAGAGAGAGAGACTGCAGAACACTGCGGTACAGAGAGAGAGAGACTGCAGAATACTGCGGCACAGAGAGAGAGAGAGAGACTGCAGAATACTGCGGTACAGAGAGAGAGAGAGACTGCAGAACACTGCGGTACAGAGAGAGAGAGAGACTGCAGAATACTGCGGTACAGAGAGAGAGAGAGACTGCAGAATACTGCGGTACAGAGAGAGAGAGAGAGAGAGAGACTGCAGAATACTGCGGTACAGAGAGAGAGAGAGACTGCAGAATACTGCGGTACAGAGAGAGAGAGAGACTGCAGAATACTACGGTACAGAGAGAGAGAGAGAGAGAGAGAGACTGCAGAATACTGCGATACAGAGAGAGAGAGACTGCAGAACACTGCGGTACAGAGAGAGAGAGACTGCAGAACACTGCGGTACAGAGAGAGAGAGACTGCAGAATACTGTGGTACAGAGAGAGAGAGAGACTGCAGAATACTGCGGTACAGAGAGAGAGAGAGAGACTGCAGAACACTGCGGTACAGAGAGAGAGAGAGACTGCAGAATACTGCGGTACAGAGAGAGAGAGAGAGACTGCAGAATACTGCTGTACAGAGAGAGAGAGACTGCAGAATACTGCGGTACAGAGAGAGAGAGAGAGAGAGACTGCAGAATACTGCGGTACAGAGAGAGAGAGAGACTGCAGAATACTGCGGTACAGAGAGAGAGAGACTGCAGAACACTGCGGTACAGAGAGAGAGAGACTGCAGAATACTGCGGTACAGAGAGAGAGAGAGAGAGAGACTGCAGAATACTGCGGTACAGAGAGAGAGAGAGACTGCAGAATACTGCGGTACAGAGAGAGAGAGAGAGACTGCAGAATACTGCGGTACAGAGAGAGAGAGAGACTGCAGAATACTGCGGTACAGAGAGAGAGAGACTGCAGAACACTGCGGTACAGAGAGCGAGAGAGGGAGACTGCAGAATACTGCGGTACAGAGAAAGAGAGAGACTGCAGAATACTGCGGTACAGAGAGAGATAGACTGCAGAATACTGCGGTACAGAGAGAGAGAGAGACTGCAAAATACTGCAGTACAGAGAGAGAGAGAATGACTGCAGAATACTGCGGTACAGAGAGAGAGAGAGACTGCAGAACACTGCGGTACAGAGAGAGAGAGACTGCAGAATACTGCGGTATAGAGACAGAGAGACTGCAGAATACTGCGGTACAGAGAAAGAGAGAGACTGCAGAATACTGCGGTACAGAGAGAGAGAGAGAGAGAGACTGCAGAATACTGCGGTACAGAGAGAGATAGACTGCAGAATACTGCGGTACAGAGAGAGAGAGAGAGAGAGACTGCAGAACACTGCGGTACAGAGAGAGAGAGAGAGAGACTGCAGAATACTGCGGTACAGAGAGAGAGAGACTGCAGAATACTGCGGTACAGAGAGAGAGAGAGACTGCAGAATACTGCGGTACAGAGAAAGAGAGAGACTGCAGAATACTGCGGTACAGAGAAAGAGAGACTGCAGAATACTGCGGTACAGAGAGAGAGAGACTGCAGAATACTGCGGTACAGAGAGAGAGAGAGAGACAGAGACTGCAGAATACTGCGATACAGAGAGAGAGAGACTGCAGAACACTGCGGTACAGAGAGAGAGACGGAGACTGCAGAATACTGCGGTACAGAGAGAGAGAGAGACTGCAGAATACTGCGGTACAGAGAGGGAGAGAGAGACTGCAGAATACTGCGGTACAGAGAGAGAGAGAGACTGCAGAATACTGCGGTACAGAGAGAGAGAGAGACTGCAGAATACTGCGGTACAGAGAGGGAGAGAGAGACTGCAGAATACTGTGGTACAGAGAGAGAGAGAGACTGCAGAATACTGCGGTACAGAGAGAGAGAGACTGCAGAATACTGCGGTACAGAGAGGGAGAGAGAGACTGCAGAATACTGTGGTACAGAGAGAGAGAGAGACTGCTGAATACTGCGGTACAGAGAGGGAGAGAGAGACTGCAGAATACTGCGGTACAGAGAGAGAGAGACTGCAGAACACTGCGGTACAGAGAGGGAGAGAGAGACTGCAGAATACTGTGGTACAGAGAGAGAGAGAGACTGCAGAATACTGCGGTACAGAGAGGGAGAGAGAGACTGCAGAATACTGCGGTACAGAGAGAGAGAGAGACTGCAGAATACTGCGGTACAGAGAGGGAGAGAGAGACTGCAGAATACTGTGGTACAGAGAGAGAGAGAGACTGCAGAATACTGCGGTACAGAGAGGGAGAGAGAGACTGCAGAATACTGCGGTACAGAGAGAGAGAGAGACTGCAGAATACTGCGGTACAGAGAGGGAGTGAGAGACTGCAGAATACTGCGGTACAGAGAGAGAGAGAGACTGCAGAATACTGCGGTACAGAGAGGGAGAGTGAGACTGCAGAATACTGCGGTACAGAGAGAGAGAGAGAGACTGCAGAATACTGTGGTACAAAGAGAGAGAGAGACTGCAGAATACTGCGGTACAGAGAGGGAGAGAGAGACTGCAGAATACTGCGGTACAGAGAGAGAGAGAGAGAGAGACTGCAGCATACTGCGGTACAGAGAGAGTGAGACTGCAGAATACTGCGGTACAGAGAGAGAGAGAGACTGCAGAACACTGCGGTACAGAGTGAGAGAGAGACTGCAGAATACTGTGGCACAGAGAGAGAGAGACTGCAGAATACTGCGGTACAGAGAGAGAGAGAGAGAGAGACTGCAGAACACTGCGGTACAGAGAGAGAGAGAGAGAGACTGCAGAATACTGCGGTACAGAGAGAGAGAGACTGCAGAACACTGCGGTACAGAGAGAGAGAGACTGCAGAATACTGCGGTACAGAGAGAGAGAGACTGCAGAACACTGCGGTACAGAGAGAGAGAGAGAGACTGCAGAATACTGCGGTACAGAGAGAGCGAGAGACTGCAGAACACTGCGGTACAGAGAGAGAGAGAGAGAGACTGCAGAACACTGCGGTACAGAGAGAGAGAGCGAGACTGCAGAACACTGCAGTAGAGAGAGAGAGAGACTGCAGAATACTGCAGTACAGAGAGAGGGAGAGGCTGCAGAACACTACGGTAGAGAGAGAGAGAGAGACTGCAGAACACTGCGGTACAGAGAGAGAGAGACTGCAGAATACTGCGGTACAGAGAGAGAGAGAGACTGCAGAATACTGCGGTACAGAGAGAGAGAGAGACAGACTGCAGAACACTGCGGTACAGAGAGAGAGAGCGAGACTGCAGAACACTGTAGTAGAGAGAGAGAGAGACTGCAGAATACTGCAGTACAGAGAGAGAGAGAGGCTGCAGAACACTACGGTAGAGAGAGAGAGAGAGAGAGAGACTGCAGAAAACTGCGGTACAGAGAAAGAGAGAGAGAGAGACTGCAGAATACTGCGGTACAGAGAGAGAGAGAGAGAGAGACTGCAGAATACTGCGGTACAGAGAGAGAGAGAGACTGCAGAATACTGCGGTACAGAGAGAGAGAGAGAGACTGCAGAATACTGCGGTACAGAGAGAGAGAGAGACTGCAGAATACTGCGGTACAGAGAGAGAGAGAGACTGCAGAACACTGCGGTATAGAGAGAGAGAGAGACTGCAGAATACTGCGGCACAGAGAGAGAGAGACTGCAGAATACTGCGGTACTGAGAGAGAGACTGCAGAATACTGCGGTACAGAGAGAGAGAGAGACTGCAGAACACTGCGGTATAGAGAGAGAGAGAGACTGCAGAATACTGCGGTACAGAGAGAGAGAGAGACTGCAGAATACTGCGGTACAGAGAGAGAGTGACTGCAGAATACTGCGGTACAGAGAGAGAGAGAGACTGCAGAATACTGCGGTACAGAGAGAGAGAGAGACTGCAGAATACTGCGGTACTGAGAGAGAGACTGCAGAATACTGCGGTACAGAGAGAGAGAGAGACTGCAGAACACTGCGGTATAGAGAGAGAGAGAGACTGCAGAATACAGCGGTACAGAGAGAGAGAGAGACTGCAGAATACTGCGGTACAGAGAGAGAGTGACTGCAGAATACTGCGGTACAGAGAGAGAGAGAGACTGCAGAATACTGCGGTACAGAGAGAGAGAGAGACTGCAGAATACTGCGGTACAGAGAGAGAGAGAGACTGCAGAACACTGCGGTACAGAGAGAGAGAGAGACTGCAGAATACTGCGGTACAGAGAGAGAGACTGCAGAACACTGCGGTACAGAGAGAGAGAGTGAGACAGCAGAATACTGCGGTACAGAGAGAGAGAGAGAGAGACTGCAGAATACTGCGGTACAGAGCGAGAGAGAGACTGCAGAATACTGCGGTACAGAGAGAGAGAGAGACTGCAGAACACTGCGGTATAGAGAGAGAGAGAGACTGCAGAACACTGCGGTACAGAGCGAGAGAGAGACTGCAGAATACTGCGGTACAGAGAGAGAGAGAGACTGCAGAACACTGCGGTATAGAGAGAGAGAGAGAGAGAGACTGCAGAACACTGCGGTATAGAGAGAGAGAGAGACTGCAGAACACTGCGGTACAGAGCGAGAGAGAGACTGCAGAATACTGCGGTACAGAGAGAGAGAGAGAGACTGCAGAATACTGCGGTACAGAGAGAGAGAGAGACTGCAGAATACTGCGGTACAGAGAGAGAGTGACTGCAGAATACTGCGGTACAGAGAGAGAGAGAGACTGCAGAATACTGCGGTACAGAGAGAGAGAGAGACTGCAGAATACTGCGGTACTGAGAGAGAGACTGCAGAATACTGCGGTACAGAGAGAGAGAGAGAGACTGCAGAACACTGCGGTACAGAGAGAGAGAGACTGCAGAATACTGCGGTACAGAGAGAGAGAGAGACTGCAGAACACTGCGGTATAGAGAGAGAGAGAGACTGCAGAATACTGCGGTACAGAGAGAGAGAGAGACTGCAGAACACTGCGGTACAGAGAGAGAGAGAGAGACTGCAGAACACTGCGGTACAGAGAGAGAGACTGCAGAATACTGCGGTACAGAGAGAGAGAGAGAGAGACTGCAGAACACTGCGGCACAGAGAGAGAGAGAGACTGCAGAATACTGCGGCACAGAGAGAGAGAGAGACTGCAGAATACTGCGGTACAGAGAGAGAGAGAGAGAGACTGCAGAACACTGGGGTACAGAGATAGAGAGACTGCAGAATACTGCGGTACAGAGAGAGAGAGAGACTGCAGAATACTGCGGTACAGAGAGAGAGACTGCAGAATACTGCGGTACAGAGAGAGAGAGAGACTGCAGAATACTGCGGTACAGAGAGAGAGAGAGACTGCAGAATACTGCGGTACAGAGAGAGAGAGAGACTGCAGAATACTGCGGTACAGAGAGAGAGAGAGATTGCAGAACACTGCGGTACAGAGAGAGAGAGACTGCAGAATACTGCGGTACAGAGAGAGAGAGACTGCAGAATACTGCGGTACAGAGAGAGAGAGAGACTGCAGAATACTGCGGTACTGAGAGAGAGACTGCAGAATACTGCGGTACAGAGAGAGAGAGAGAGACTGCAGAACACTGCGGTACAGAGAGAGAGAGACTGCAGAATACTGCGGTACAGAGAGAGAGAGAGACTGCAGAACACTGCGGTACAGAGAGAGAGAGAGACTGCAGAACACTGCGGTACAGAGAGAGAGAGAGTGCAGAATACTGCGGTATAGAGAGAGAGAGAGACTGCAGAATACTGCGGTACAGAGAGAGAGAGAGACTGCAGAACACTGCGGTACAGAGAGAGAGAGAGAGACTGCAGAACACTGCGGTACAGAGAGAGAGACTGCAGAATACTGCGGTACAGAGAGAGAGAGAGAGAGACTGCAGAACACTGCGGCACAGAGAGAGAGAGAGACTGCAGAATACTGCGGCACAGAGAGAGAGAGAGACTGCAGAATACTGCGGTACAGAGAGAGAGAGAGAGAGACTGCAGAACACTGGGGTACAGAGATAGAGAGACTGCAGAATACTGCGGTACAGAGAGAGAGAGAGACTGCAGAATACTGCGGTACAGAGAGAGAGACTGCAGAATACTGCGGTACAGAGAGAGAGAGAGACTGCAGAATACTGCGGTACAGAGAGAGAGAGAGACTGCAGAATACTGCGGTACAGAGAGAGAGAGAGATTGCAGAACACTGCGGTACAGAGAGAGAGAGACTGCAGAATACTGCGGTACAGAGAGAGAGAGACTTCAGAATACTGCGGTACAGAGAGAGAGAGAGAGAGACTGCAGAATACTGCGGTACAGAGAGAGAGAGAGACTGCAGAATACTGCGGTACAGAGAGAGAGAGAGACTGCAGAATACTGCGGTACAGAGAGAGAGAGAGAGACTGCAGAATACAGCGGTACAGAGAGAGAGAGAGACTGCAGAATACTGCGGTACAGAGAGAGAGAGAGAGACTGCAGAATACAGCGGTACAGCGAGAGGGAGAGAGACTGCAGAATACTGCGGTACAGAGAGAGAGAGAGACTGCAGAACACTGCGGTACAGAGAGAGAGAGAGAGACTGCAGAATACTGCGGTACAGAGAGAGAGAGACTGCAGAACACTGCGGTACAGAGAGAGAGAGAGAGACTGCACAACACTGCGGTACAGAGAGAGAGAGAGAGACTGCAGAATACTGCGGTACAGAGAGAGAGAGAGACTGCAGAACACTGCGGTACAGAGAGAGAGAGAGAGACTGCAGAACACTGCGGTACAGAGAGAGAGAGAGACTGCAGAACACTCCGGTACAGAGAGAAAGACTGCAGAATACTGCGGTACAGAGAGAGAGAGAGACTGCAGAATACTGCGGTACAGAGAGAGAGAGACTGCAGAATACTGCGGTACAGAGAGAGAGAGAGAGACTGCAGAATACTGCGGTACAGAGAGAGAGAGAGACTGCAGAATACTGCGGTACAGAGAGAGGGAGAGACAGCAGAATACTGCGGTACAGAGAGAGAGAGACTGCAGAATACTGCGGTACAGAGAGAGAGAGAGAGACTGCAGAACACTGCGGTACAGAGAGAGAGAGAGAGACTGCAGAATACTGCGGTACAGAGAGAGAGAGAGAGACTGCAGAATACTGCGGTACAGAGAGAGAGAGAGAGAGACTGCAGAATACTGCGGTACAGAGAGAGAGACTGCAGAATACTGCGGTACAGAGAGAGAGAGACTGCAGAATACTGCGGTACAGAGAGAGGGAGAGACAGCAGAATACTGCGGTACAGAGAGAGAGAGAGACTGCAGAATACTGCGGTACAGAGAGAAAGACTGCAGAATACTGCGGTACAGAGAGAGAGAGACTGCAGAATACTGCGGTACAGAGAGAGGGAGAGACAGCAGAATACTGCGGTACAGAGAGAGAGAGAGACTGCAGAATACTGCGGTACAGAGAGAGAGAGAGAGACTGCAGAATACTGCGGTACAGAGAGAGAGAGAGAGACTGCAGAATACTGCTGTACAGAGAGAGAGAGACTGCAGAATACTGCGGTACAGAGAGAGAGAGACTGCAGAATACTGCGGTACAGAGAGAGAGAGAGAGTCTGCAGAATACTGCGGTACAGAGAGAGAGAGACTGCAGAATACTGCGGTACAGAGAGAGAGAGACTGCAGAATACTGCGGTACAGAGAGAGAGAGAGAGTCTGCAGAATACTGCGGTACAGAGAGAGAGAGACTGCAGAACACTGCGGTACAGAGAGAGAGAGACTGCAGAATACTGCGGTACAGAGAGAGAGAGAGAGTCTGCAGAATACTGCGGTACAGAGAGAGAGAGAGACTGCAGAATACTGCGGTACAGAGAGAGAGAGAGACTGCAGAATACTGCGGTACAGAGAGAGAGAGAGACTGCAGAATACTGCGGTACAGAGAGGGAGAGACTGCAGAATACTGCGGTACAGAGAGAGAGAGAGAGACTGCAGAATACTGCGGTAGAGAGAGAGAGACTGCAGAATACTGCGGTACAGAGAGAGAGAGAGAGACTGCAGAATACTGCGGTACAGAGAGATGAGACTGCAGAATACTGCGGTACAGAGAGAGAGTGACTGCAGAATACTGCGGTAGAGAGAGAGAGACTGCAGAATACTGCGGTACAGAGAGAGAGAGAGAGACTGCAGAATACTGCGGTACAGAGAGAGAGAGAGACTGCAGAATACTGCGGTACAGAGAGAGAGAGAGGCTGCAGAATACTGCGGTACAGAGAGAGAGAGAGACTGCAGAATACTGCGGTACAGAGAGAGAGAGAGGCTGCAGAATACTGCAGCACAGAGAGAGAGAGGGACTGCAGAATACTGCGGTACAGAGAGAGAGAGAGGCTGCAGAATACTGCGGTACAGAGAGAGAGAGAGGCTGCAGAATACTGCAGCACAGAGAGAGAGAGACTGCAGAATACTGCGGTACAGAGAGAGAGAGAGAGAAAGAGACTGCAGAACAATGCGGTACAGAGAGAGAGAGAGACTGCAGAATACTGCGGTACAGAGAGAGAGAGACTGCAGAATACTGCGGTACAGAGAGAGAGAGGGACTGCAGAATACTGCGGTACAGAGAGAGAGACTGCAGAACAATGCGGTACAGAGAGAGAGAGAGACTGCAGAATACTGCGGTACAGAGAGGGAGAGAGACTGCAGAATACTGTGGTACAGAGAGAGAGAGACTGCAGAATACTGCGGTACAGAGAAAGAGAGAGACTGCAGAATACTGCGGTACAGAGAGAGAGAGACTGCAGAATACTGCGGTACAGAGAGAGAGAGAGAGACTGCAGAACACTGCGGTACAGAGAGAGAGAGAGAGAGAGACTGCAGAATACTGCGGTACAGAGAGAGAGAGACTGCAGAATACTGCGGTACAGAGAGAGAGAGAGACTGCAGAATACTGCGGTACAGAGAAAGAGAGAGACTGCAGAATACTGCGGTACAGAGAGAGAGAGACTGCAGAATACTGCGGTACAGAGAGAGAGAGAGAGACTGCAGAATACTGCGGTACAGAGAGAGAGAGACTGCAGAATACTGCGGTACAGAGAGAGAGTGACTGCAGAATACTGCGGTACAGAGAGAGAGAGAGAGACTGCAGAATACTGCGGCACAGAGTGAGAGAGAGAGAGACTGCAGAACACTGCGGTACAGAGAGAGAGAGAGAGAGACTGCAGAACACTGCGGTACAGAGAGAGAGAGAGAGAGACTGCAGAACACTGCGGTACAGAGAGAGAGAGAGACTGCAGAATACTGCGGTACAGAGAGAGAGAGAGACTGCAGAATACTGCGGTACAGAGAGAGAGAGAGAGACTGCAGAATACTGCGGCACAGAGAGAGAGAGAGAGAGTGCAGAACACTGCGGTACAGAGAGAGAGAGAGAGAGAGACTGCAGAACACTGCGGTACAGAGAGAGAGAGAGAGACTGCAGAATACTGCAGCACAGAGAGAGAGAGAGACTGCAGTATACTGCGGTACAGAGAGAGAGAGACTGCAGTATACTGCAGCACAGAGAGAGAGAGAGACTGCAGAATACTGCAGCAGAGAGAGAGAGAGACTGCAGTATACTGCGGTACAGAGAGAGAGAGACTGCAGTATACTGCGGTACAGAGAGAGAGAGAGACTGCAGAATACTGCGGTACAGAGAGAGAGAGACTGCAGAATACTGCGGTACAGAGAGAGAGAGAGACTGCAGAATACTGCGGTACAGAGAGAGAGAGAGACTGCAGAATACTGCGGTACAGAGAGAGAGAGAGAGAGAGACTGCAGAATACTGCGGTACAGAGAGAGAGAGAGACTGCAGAATACTGCGGTACAGAGAGAGAGAGAGAGAGAGAGAGACTGCAGAATACTGCGGTACAGAGAGAGAGAGAGACTGCAGAATACTGCGGTACAGAGAGAAAGAGACTGCAGAACACTGCGGTAGAGAGAGAGAGAGACTGCAGAATACTGCGGTACAGAGAGAGAGAGAGACTGCAGAACACTGCGGTACAGGGAGAGAGAGAGACTGCAGAATACTGCGGTACAGAGAGAGAGAGACTGCAGAATACTGTGGTACAGAGAGAGTGAGAGACTGCAGAATACTGCGGTACAGAGAGAGAGAGAGACTGCAGAACACTGCGGTACAGAGAGAGAGAGAGACTGCAGAATACTGCGGTATAGAGAGAGAGGGAGACTGCAGCATACTGCGGTACAGAGAGAGAGAGAGACTGCAGAATACTGCGGTATAGAGAGAGAGAGAGACTGCAGAATACTGCGGTATAGAGAGAGAGAGAGACTGCAGAATACTGCGGTACAGAGAGAGAGAGAGACTGCAGAATACTGCGGTATAGAGAGAGAGGGAGACTGCAGCATACTGCGGTACAGAGAGAGAGAGAGACTGCAGAACACTGCGGTACAGAGAGAGAGAGAGACTGCAGAATACTGCGGTACAGAGAGAGAGAGAGACTGCAGAATACTGTGGTACAGAGAGAGAGAGAGAGAGACTGCAGAACACTGCGGTACAGAGAGAGAGACAGAGACTGCAGCATACTGCGGTACAGAGAGAGAGTGACTGCAGAACACTGCGGTACATAGAGAGAGAGAGAGAGAGAGACTGCAGAATACTGCGGTACAGAGAGAGAGAGAGACTGCAGCATACTGCGGTACAGAGAGAGAGAGACTGCAGAACACTGCGGTACATAGAGAGAGAGAGAGAGAGAGACTGCAGAATACTGCGGTACAGAGAGAGTGAGAGACTGCAGAATACTGCGGTACAGAGAGAGAGAGAGACTGCAGAATACTGCGGTACAGAGAGAGAGACAGAGACTGCAGCATACTGCGGTACAGAGAGAGAGAGACTGCAGAACACTGCGGTACATAGAGAGAGAGAGAGAGAGACTGCAGAATACTGCGGTACAGAGAGAGTGAGAGACTGCAGAACACTGTGGTACAGAGAGAGTGAGAGACTGCAGAATACTGCGGTACAGAGAGAGAGAGAGACTGCAGCATACTGCGGTACAGAGAGAGAGAGACTGCAGAATACTGTGGTACAGAGAGAGTGAGAGACTGCAGAATACTGCGGTACAGAGAGAGAGAGCGACTGCAGAATACTGCGGTACAGAGAGAGAGAGAGACTGCAGAATACTGCGGTACAGAGAGAGAGAGAGACTGCAGAATACTGCGGTACAGAGAGAGAGAGAGACTGCAGAATACTGCGGTACAGGGAGAGAGAGAGACTGCAGAATACTGCGATACAGAGAGAGAGACTGCAGAACACTGCGGTACAGAGAGAGAGAGAGAGAGAGAGACTGCAGAATACTGCGATACAGAGAGAGAGAGACTGCAGAACACTGCGGTACAGAGAGAGAGAGACTGCAGAATACTGTGGTACAGAGAGAGAGAGAGACTGCAGAATACTGCGGTACAGAGAGAGAGGGAGACTGCAGAATACTGCGGTACAGAGAGAGAGAGAGAGAGAGAGACTGCAGAATACTGCGATACAGAGAGAGAGAGACTGCAGAACACTGCGGTACAGAGAGAGAGAGACTGCAGAATACTGTGGTACAGAGAGAGAGAGAGACTGCAGAATACTGCGGTACAGAGAGAGAGAGAGACTGCAGAATACTGCGGTACAGAGAGAGAGAGAGACTGCAGAATACTGCGGTACAGAGAGAGAGAGAGAGAGAGAGAGACTGCAGAATACTGCGATACAGAGAGAGAGAGACTGCAGAACACTGCGGTACAGAGAGAGAGAGAGACTGCAGAATACTGTGGTACAGAGAGAGAGAGAGACTGCAGAATACTGCGGTACAGAGAGGGAGAGAGAGACTGCAGAATACTGCGGTACAGAGAGAGAGAGAGAGAGAGACTGCAGAATACTGCGGTACAGAGAGAGAGAGAGAGACTGCAGAATACTGCGGTACAGAGAGAGAGAGAGACTGCAGAATACTGCGGTACAGAGAGAGAGAGACTGCAGAATACTGCGGTACAGAGAGAGAGAGAGAGAGAGACTGCAGAATACTGCGGTACAGAGAGAGAGAGAGAGACTGCAGAATACTGCGGTACAGAGAGAGAGAGAGAGACTGCAGAATACTGCGGTACAGAGAGAGAGAGAGAGACTGCAGAATACTGCGGTACAGAGAGAGAGAGACTGCAGAACACTGCGGTACAGAGAGAGAGAGAGAGACTGCAGAATACTGCGGTACAGAGAGAGAGAGACTGCAGAATACTGCGGTACAGAGAGAGAGAGAGAGAGAGACTGCAGAACACTGCGGTACAGAGAGAGAGAGAGACTGCAGAATACTGCGGTACAGAGAGAGAGAGAGACTGCAGAATACTGCGGTACAGAGAGAGAGAGAGACTGCAGAATACTGCGGTACAGAGAGAGAGAGAGACTGCAGAATACTGCGGTACAGAGAGAGAGAGAGAGACTGCAGAATACTGCGGTACAGAGAGAGAGAGAGACTGCAGAATACTGCGGTGCAGAGAGAGAGAGAGACTGCAGAACACTGCGGTACAGAGTGAGAGAGAGGCTGCAGAATACTGTGGTACAGAGAGAGAGAGAGACTGCAGAATACTGCGGTACAGAGAGAGAGAGAGAGAGAGAGAGACTGCAGAATACTGCGATACAGAGAGAGAGAGACTGCAGAACACTGCGGTACAGAGAGAGAGAGAGACTGCAGAATACTGTGGTACAGAGTGAGAGAGAGACTGCAGAATACTGCGGTACAGAGAGAGAGAGAGAGAGAGAGAGACTGCAGTATACTGCGGTACAGAGAGAGAGAGACTGCAGTATACTGCAGCACAGAGAGAGAGAGAGACTGCAGAATACTGCAGCAGAGAGAGAGAGAGACTGCAGAATACTGTGGTACAGAGAGAGAGAGAGACTGCAGAATACTGTGGTACAGAGAGAGAGAGAGACTGCAGAATACTGCGGTACAGAGAGGGAGAGAGAGACTGCAGAATACTGCGGTACAGAGAGAGAGAGAGAGAGAGACTGCAGAATACTGCGGTACAGAGAGAGAGAGAGAGACTGCAGAATACTGCGGTACAGAGAGAGAGAGAGAGACTGCAGAATACTGCGGTACAGAGAGAGAGAGAGAGAGACTGCAGAATACTGCGGTACAGAGAGAGAGAGACTGCAGAATACTGCGGTACAGAGAGAGAGAGACTGCAGAATACTGCGGTACAGAGAGAGAGAGAGAGAGAGACTGCAGAATACTGCGGTACAGAGAGAGAGAGAGAGACTGCAGAATACTGCGGTACAGAGAGAGAGAGAGAGACTGCAGAATACTGCGGTACAGAGAGAGAGAGAGAGAGACTGCAGAATACTGCGGTACAGAGAGAGAGAGACTGCAGAACACTGCGGTACAGAGAGAGAGAGAGAGACTGCAGAATACTGCGGTACAGAGAGAGAGAGACTGCAGAATACTGCGGTACAGAGAGAGAGAGAGAGAGACTGCAGAATACTGCGGTACAGAGAGAGAGAGACTGCAGAATACTGCGGTACAGAGAAAGAGAGAGAGACTGCAGAACACTGCGGTACAGAGAGAGAGAGAGAGAGAGACTGCAGAACACTGCGGTACAGAGAGAGAGAGAGAGACTGCAGAATACTGCGACACAGAGAGAGAGAGAGACTGCAGAATACTGCGGTACAGAGAAAGAGAGAGACTGCAGAACACTGCGGTACAGAGAGAGAGAGAGAGAGAGACTGCAGAATACTGCGGTACAGAGAGGGAGAGAGAGACTGCAGAATACTGCGGTACAGAGAGAGAGAGAGACTGCAGAATACTGCGGTACAGAGAGAGAGAGAGAGACTGCAGAACACTGCGGTACAGAGAGAGAGAGAGACTGCAGAATACTGCGGTACAGAGAGAGAGAGAGAGAGACTGCAGAATACTGCGGTACAGAGAGAGAGAGAGACTGCAGAACACTGCGGTACAGAGAGAGAGAGACTGCAGAATACTGCGGTACAGAGAGAGAGAGAGACTGCAGAATACTGCGGTACAGAGAGAGAGACTGCAGAATACTGCGGTACAGAGAGAGAGAGAGACTGCAGAATACTGCGGTACAGAGAGAGAGAGAGACTGCAGAACACTGCGGTACAGAGAGAGAGAGAGACTGCAGAATACTGCGGTACAGAGAGAGAGAGACTGCAGAATACTGCGGTACAGAGAGAGAGAGAGAGACTGCAGAACACTGCGGTACAGAGAGAGAGAGAGAGAGAGAGAGACTGCAGAACACTGCGGTACAGAGAGAGAGAGAGAGACTGCAGAATACTGCGGTACAGAGAGAGAGAGAGAGACTGCAGAATACTGCGGCACAGAGAGAGAGAGAGAGAGACTGCAGAACACTGCGGTACAGAGAGAGAGAGAGAGAGACTGCAGAACACTGCGGTACAGAGAGAGAGAGAGAGACTGCAGAATACTGCGGTACAGAGAGAGAGAGAGAGACTGCAGAATACTGCGGTACAGAGAGAGAGAGAGACTGCAGAATACTGCGGTACAGAGAGAGAGAGAGAGACTGCAGAATACTGCGGTACAGAGAGAGAGACAGAGACTGCAGAATACTGCGGCACAGAGAGAGAGAGAGAGAGTGCAGAACACTGCGGTACAGAGAGAGAGAGAGAGAGACTGCAGAACACTGCGGTACAGAGAGAGAGAGAGAGACTGCAGAATACTGCGGTACAGAGAGAGAGAGAGAGACTGCAGAATACTGCAGCACAGAGAGAGAGAGAGACTGCAGTATACTGCGGTACAGAGAGAGAGAGACTGCAGTATACTGCAGCACAGAGAGAGAGAGAGACTGCAGAATACTGCAGCAGAGAGAGAGAGAGACTGCAGTATACTGCGGTACAGAGAGAGAGAGACTGCAGTATACTGCGGTACAGAGAGAGAGAGACTGCAGAACACTGCGGTACAGAGAGAGAGAGAGACTGCAGAATACTGCGGTACAGAGAGAGAGAGAGAGAGAGACTGCAGAATACTGCGGTACAGAGAGAGAGAGAGAGAGTGCAGAACACTGCGGTACAGAGAGAGAGAGAGAGAGACTGCAGAACACTGCGGTACAGAGAGAGAGAGAGAGACTGCAGAATACTGCGGTACAGAGAGAGAGAGAGAGACTGCAGAATACTGCAGCACAGAGAGAGAGAGAGACTGCAGTATACTGCGGTACAGAGAGAGAGAGACTGCAGTATACTGCAGCACAGAGAGAGAGAGAGACTGCAGAATACTGCAGCAGAGAGAGAGAGAGACTGCAGTATACTGCGGTACAGAGAGAGAGAGACTGCAGTATACTGCGGTACAGAGAGAGAGAGACTGCAGAACACTGTGGTACAGAGAGAGAGAGAGACTGCAGAATACTGCGGTACAGAGAGAGAGAGAGAGAGAGACTGCAGAATACTGCGGTACAGAGAGAGAGAGAGACTGCAGAATACTGCGGTACAGAGAGAGAGAGACTGCAGAACACTGCGGTACAGAGAGAGAGAGACTGCAGAATACTGCGGTACAGAGAGAGGGAGAGACAGCAGAATACTGCGGTACAGAGAGAGAGAGAGACTGCAGAATACTGCGGTACAGAGAGAAAGACTGCAGAATACTGCGGTACAGAGAGAGAGAGACTGCAGAATACTGCGGTACAGAGAGAGGGAGAGACAGCAGAATACTGCGGTACAGAGAGAGAGAGAGACTGCAGAATACTGCGGTACAGAGAGAGAGAGAGACTGCAGAATACTGCGGTACAGAGAGAGAGAGAGAGACTGCAGAATACTGCTGTACAGAGAGAGAGAGACTGCAGAATACTGCGGTACAGAGAGAGAGAGACTGCAGAATACTGCGGTACAGAGAGAGAGAGAGAGTCTGCAGAATACTGCGGTACAGAGAGAGAGAGACTGCAGAATACTGCGGTACAGAGAGAGAGAGACTGCAGAATACTGCGGTACAGAGAGAGAGAGAGAGTCTGCAGAATACTGCGGTACAGAGAGAGAGAGACTGCAGAACACTGCGGTACAGAGAGAGAGAGACTGCAGAATACTGCGGTACAGAGAGAGAGAGAGAGTCTGCAGAATACTGCGGTACAGAGAGAGAGAGAGACTGCAGAATACTGCGGTACAGAGAGAGAGAGAGACTGCAGAATACTGCGGTACAGAGAGGGAGAGACTGCAGAATACTGCGGTACAGAGAGAGAGTGACTGCAGAATACTGCGGTAGAGAGAGAGAGACTGCAGAATACTGCGGTACAGAGAGAGAGAGAGAGACTGCAGAATACTGCGGTACAGAGAGAGAGAGACTGCAGAATACTGCGGTACAGAGAGAGAGTGACTGCAGAATACTGCGGTAGAGAGAGAGAGACTGCAGAATACTGCGGTACAGAGAGAGAGAGAGAGACTGCAGAATACTGCGGTACAGAGAGAGAGAGAGACTGCAGAATACTGCGGTAGAGAGAGAGAGACTGCAGAATACTGCGGTACAGAGAGAGAGAGAGAGACTGCAGAATACTGCGGTACAGAGAGAGAGAGAGACTGCAGAATACTGCGGTACAGAGAGAGAGAGAGGCTGCAGAATACTGCAGCACAGAGAGAGAGAGGGACTGCAGAATACTGCGGGACAGAGAGAGAGAGAGGCTGCAGAATACTGCGGTACAGAGAGAGAGAGAGGCTGCAGAATACTGCAGCACAGAGAGAGAGAGACTGCAGAATACTGCGGTACAGAGAGAGAGAGAGAGAGAGAGACTGCAGAACAATGCGGTACAGAGAGAGAGAGAGACTGCAGAAACTGCGGTACAGAGAGAGAGAGACTGCAGAATACTGCGGTACAGAGAGAGAGAGGGACTGCAGAATACTGCGGTACAGAGAGAGAGACTGCAGAACAATGCGGTACAGAGAGAGAGAGAGACTGCAGAATACTGCGGTACAGAGAGGGAGAGAGACTGCAGAATACTGTGGTACAGAGAGAGAGAGACTGCAGAATACTGCGGTACAGAGAAAGAGAGAGACTGCAGAATACTGCGGTACAGAGAGAGAGAGAGAGACTGCAGAACACTGCGGTACAGAGAGAGAGAGAGAGAGAGACTGCAGAATACTGCGGTACAGAGAGAGAGAGACTGCAGAATACTGCGGTACAGAGAGAGAGAGAGACTGCAGAATACTGCGGTACAGAGAAAGAGAGAGACTGCAGAATACTGCGGTACAGAGAGAGAGAGACTGCAGAATACTGCGGTACAGAGAGAGAGAGAGAGACTGCAGAATACTGCGGTACAGAGAGAGAGAGACTGCAGAATACTGCGGTACAGAGAGAGAGTGACTGCAGAATACTGCGGTACAGAGAGAGAGAGAGAGACTGCAGAATACTGCGGCACAGAGAGAGAGAGAGAGAGACTGCAGAACACTGCGGTACAGAGAGAGAGAGAGAGAGACTGCAGAACACTGCGGTACAGAGAGAGAGAGAGAGAGACTGCAGAACACTGCGGTACAGAGAGAGAGAGAGACTGCAGAATACTGCGGTACAGAGAGAGAGAGACTGCAGAATACTGCGGTACAGAGAGAGAGAGAGAGACTGCAGAATACTGCGGCACAGAGAGAGAGAGAGAGAGTGCAGAACACTGCGGTACAGAGAGAGAGAGAGAGAGACTGCAGAACACTGCGGTACAGAGAGAGAGAGACTGCAGTATACTGCAGCACAGAGAGAGAGAGAGACTGCAGAATACTGCGGTACAGAGAGAGAGAGACTGCAGAATACTGCGGTACAGAGAGAGAGAGACTGCAGTATACTGCAGCACAGAGAGAGAGAGAGACTGCAGAATACTGCAGCAGAGAGAGAGAGAGACTGCAGTATACTGCGGTACAGAGAGAGAGAGACTGCAGTATACTGCGGTACAGAGAGAGAGAGAGACTGCAGAATACTGCGGTACAGAGAGAGAGAGACTGCAGAATACTGCGGTACAGAGAGAGAGAGAGACTGCAGAATACTGCGGTACAGAGAGAGAGAGAGACTGCAGAATACTGCGGTACAGAGAGAGAGAGAGAGAGAGACTGCAGAATACTGCGGTACAGAGAGAGAGAGAGACTGCAGAATACTGCGGTACAGAGAGAGAGAGAGAGAGAGAGAGACTGCAGAATACTGCGGTACAGAGAGAGAGAGAGACTGCAGAATACTGCGGTACAGAGAGAGAGAGACTGCAGAACACTGCGGTAGAGAGAGAGAGAGACTGCAGAACACTGCGGTACAGAGAGAGAGAGAGAGACTGCAGAATACTGCGGTACAGAGAGAGAGAGAGAGACTGCAGAATACTGCAGCACAGAGAGAGAGAGAGACTGCAGAATACTGCGGTACAGAGAGAGAGAGACTGCAGAATACTGCGGTACAGAGAGAGAGAGAGACTGCAGAACACTGCGGTACAGGGAGAGAGAGAGACTGCAGAATACTGCGGTACAGAGAGAGAGAGACTGCAGAATACTGTGGTACAGAGAGAGTGAGAGACTGCAGAATACTGCGGTACAGAGAGAGAGAGAGACTGCAGAACACTGCGGTACAGAGAGAGAGAGAGACTGCAGAACACTGCGGTACAGAGAGAGAGAGAGAGAGAGAGACTGCAGAATACTGCGGTATAGAGAGAGAGAGACTGCAGAATACTGCGGTATAGAGAGAGAGAGACTGCAGAATACTGCGGTATAGAGAGAGAGAGAGACTGCAGAATACTGCGGTACAGAGAGAGAGAGAGACTGCAGAATACTGCGGTATAGAGAGAGAGAGACTGCAGAATACTGCGGTATAGAGAGAGAGAGAGACTGCAGAATACTGCGGTACAGAGAGAGAGAGAGACTGCAGAATACTGCGGTATAGAGAGAGAGAGACTGCAGAATACTGCGGTATAGAGAGAGAGAGAGACTGCAGAATACTGCGGTATAGAGAGAGAGAGACTGCAGAATACTGCGGTATAGAGAGAGAGAGAGACTGCAGAATACTGCGGTACAGAGAGAGAGAGAGACTGCAAAATACTGCGGTATAGAGAGAGAGGGAGACTGCAGCATACTGCGGTACAGAGAGAGAGAGAGACTGCAGAACACTGCGGTACAGAGAGAGAGAGAGACTGCAGAACACTGCGGTACATAGAGAGAGAGAGAGAGAGAGACTGCAGAATACTGCGGTACAGAGAGAGTGAGAGACTGCAGAATACTGCGGTACAGAGAGAGAGAGAGACTGCAGAATACTGCGGTACAGAGAGAGAGACAGAGACTGCAGCATACTGCGGTACAGAGAGAGAGAGACTGCAGAACACTGCGGTACATAGAGAGAGAGAGAGAGAGACTGCAGAATACTGCGGTACAGAGAGAGTGAGAGACTGCAGAACACTGCGGTACAGGGAGAGAGAGAGACTGCAGAATACTGTGGTACAGAGAGAGTGAGAGACTGCAGAATACTGCGGTACAGAGAGAGAGAGAGACTGCAGAATACTGCGGTACAGAGAGAGAGAGAGACTGCAGAATACTGCGGTACAGAGAGAGAGAGAGACTGCAGAATACTGCGGTACAGAGAGAGATTGCAGAATACTGCGGTACAGAGAGAGAGAGAGACTGCAGAATACTGCGGTACAGGGAGAGAGAGAGACTGCAGAATACTGCGATACAGAGAGAGAGACTGCAGAATACTGCGGTACAGAGAGAGAGAGAGACTGCAGAACACTGCGGTACAGAGAGAGAGAGAGAGACTGCAGAATACTGCGGTACAGAGAGAGAGAGAGACTGCAGAATACTGCGGTACAGAGAGAGAGAGAGACTGCAGAACACTGCGGTACAGAGAGAGAGAGAGAGAGACTGCAGAATACTGCGATACAGAGAGAGAGAGACTGCAGAACACTGCGGTACAGAGAGAGAGAGACTGCAGAATACTGTGGTACAGAGAGAGAGAGAGACTGCAGAATACTGCGGTACAGAGAGAGAGGGAGACTGCAGAATACTGCGGTACAGAGAGAGAGAGAGAGAGAGAGACTGCAGAATACTGCGATACAGAGAGAGAGAGACTGCAGAACACTGCGGTACAGAGAGAGAGAGACTGCAGAATACTGTGGTACAGAGAGAGAGAGAGACTGCAGAATACTGCGGTACAGAGAGAGAGAGAGACTGCAGAATACTGCGGTACAGAGAGAGAGAGAGACTGCAGAATACTGCGGTACAGAGAGAGAGAGAGAGACTGCAGAATACTGCGATACAGAGAGAGAGAGACTGCAGAACACTGCGGTACAGAGAGAGAGAGAGACTGCAGAATACTGTGGTACAGAGAGAGAGAGAGACTGCAGAATACTGCGGTACAGAGAGGGAGAGAGAGACTGCAGAATACTGCGGTACAGAGAGAGAGAGAGAGACAGACTGCAGAATACTGCGGTACAGAGAGAGAGAGAGAGACTGCAGAATACTGCGGTACAGAGAGAGAGAGAGACTGCAGAATACTGCGGTACAGAGAGAGAGAGACTGCAGAATACTGCGGTACAGAGAGAGAGAGAGAGAGAGACTGCAGAATACTGCGGTACAGAGAGAGAGAGAGAGACTGCAGAATACTGCGGTACAGAGAGAGAGAGAGAGACTGCAGAATACTGCGGTACAGAGAGAGAGAGAGAGACTGCAGAATACTGCGGTACAGAGAGAGAGAGACTGCAGAACACTGCGGTACAGAGAGAGAGAGAGAGACTGCAGAATACTGCGGTACAGAGAGAGAGAGACTGCAGAATACTGCGGTACAGAGAGAGAGAGAGAGAGAGACTGCAGAACACTGCGGTACAGAGAGAGAGAGAGACTGCAGAATACTGCGGTACAGAGAGAGAGAGAGACTGCAGAATACTGCGGTACAGAGAGAGAGAGAGACTGCAGAATACTGCGGTACAGAGAGAGAGAGAGACTGCAGAATACTGCGGTACAGAGAGAGAGAGAGAGAGACTGCAGAATACTGCGATACAGAGAGAGAGAGACTGCAGAACACTGCGGTACAGAGAGAGAGAGAGACTGCAGAATACTGTGGTACAGAGAGAGAGAGAGACTGCAGAATACTGCGGTACAGAGAGGGAGAGAGAGACTGCAGAATACTGCGGTACAGAGAGAGAGAGAGAGAGAGACTGCAGAATACTGCGGTACAGAGAGAGAGAGAGAGACTGCAGAATACTGCGGTACAGAGAGAGAGAGAGAGACTGCAGAATACTGCGGTACAGAGAGAGAGAGAGAGAGACTGCAGAATACTGCGGTACAGAGAGAGAGAGACTGCAGAATACTGCGGTACAGAGAGAGAGAGAGAGAGAGACTGCAGAATACTGCGGTACAGAGAGAGAGAGAGAGACTGCAGAATACTGCGGTACAGAGAGAGAGAGAGAGACTGCAGAATACTGCGGTACAGAGAGAGAGAGAGAGAGACTGCAGAATACTGCGGTACAGAGAGAGAGAGACTGCAGAACACTGCGGTACAGAGAGAGAGAGAGAGACTGCAGAATACTGCGGTACAGAGAGAGAGAGACTGCAGAATACTGCGGTACAGAGAGAGAGAGAGAGAGACTGCAGAATACTGCGGTACAGAGAGAGAGAGACTGCAGAATACTGCGGTACAGAGAAAGAGAGAGAGACTGCAGAACACTGCGGTACAGAGAGAGAGAGAGAGAGAGACTGCAGAACACTGCGGTACAGAGAGAGAGAGAGAGACTGCAGAATACTGCGACACAGAGAGAGAGAGAGACTGCAGAATACTGCGGTACAGAGAAAGAGAGAGACTGCAGAACACTGCGGTACAGAGAGAGAGAGAGAGAGAGACTGCAGAATACTGCGGTACAGAGAGGGAGAGAGAGACTGCAGAATACTGCGGTACAGAGAGAGAGAGAGAGAGAGACTGCAGAATACTGCGGTACAGAGAGGGAGAGAGAGACTGCAGAATACTGCGGTACAGAGAGAGAGAGAGACTGCAGAATACTGCGGTACAGAGAGAGAGAGAGAGACTGCAGAACACTGCGGTACAGAGAGAGAGAGAGACTGCAGAATACTGCGGTACAGAGAGAGAGAGAGAGAGACTGCAGAATACTGCGGTACAGAGAGAGAGAGAGACTGCAGAACACTGCGGTACAGAGAGAGAGAGACTGCAGAATACTGCGGTACAGAGAGAGAGAGAGACTGCAGAATACTGCGGTACAGAGAGAGAGAGACTGCAGTATACTGCAGCACAGAGAGAGAGACTGCAGAATACTGCGGTACAGAGAGAGAGAGAGAGACTGCAGAATACTGCGGTACAGAGAGAGAGAGAGACTGCAGAATACTGCGGTACAGAGAGAGAGAGAGACTGCAGAATACTGCGGTACAGAGAGAGAGAGAGAGACTGCAGAATACTGCGGTACAGAGAGAGAGAGAGACTGCAGAATACTGCGGTACAGAGAGAGAGAGAGACTGCAGAACACTGCGGTACAGAGAGAGAGAGACTGCAGAATACTGCGGTACAGAGAGAGAGAGAGACTGCAGAACACTGCGGTACAGAGAGAGAGAGACTGCAGAATACTGCGGTACAGAGAGAGAGAGAGAGACTGCAGAATACTGCGGTACAGAGAGAGAGAGAGACTGCAGAATACTGCGGTACAGAGAGAGAGAGAGACTGCAGAACACTGCGGTACAGAGAGAGAGAGACTGCAGAATACTGCGGTACAGAGAGAGAGAGACTGCAGAATACTGCGGTACAGAGAGAGAGAGAGAGACTGCAGAACACTGCGGTACAGAGAGAGAGAGAGAGAGAGAGAGACTGCAGAACACTGCGGTACAGAGAGAGAGAGAGAGACTGCAGAATACTGCGGTACAGAGAGAGAGAGAGAGACTGCAGAATACTGCGGCACAGAGAGAGAGAGAGAGAGACTGCAGAACACTGCGGTACAGAGAGAGAGAGAGAGAGACTGCAGAACACTGCGGTACAGAGAGAGAGAGAGAGACTGCAGAATACTGCGGTACAGAGAGAGAGAGACTGCAGAATACTGCGGTACAGAGAGAGAGAGAGAGACTGCAGAATACTGCGGTACAGAGAGAGAGAGAGACTGCAGAATACTGCGGTACAGAGAGAGAGAGAGAGACTGCAGAATACTGCGGTACAGAGAGAGAGACAGAGACTGCAGAATACTGCGGCACAGAGAGAGAGAGAGAGAGTGCAGAACACTGCGGTACAGAGAGAGAGAGAGAGAGACTGCAGAACACTGCGGTACAGAGAGAGAGAGAGAGACTGCAGAATACTGCGGTACAGAGAGAGAGAGAGAGACTGCAGAATACTGCAGCACAGAGAGAGAGAGAGACTGCAGTATACTGCGGTACAGAGAGAGAGAGACTGCAGTATACTGCAGCACAGAGAGAGAGAGAGACTGCAGAATACTGCAGCAGAGAGAGAGAGAGACTGCAGTATACTGCGGTACAGAGAGAGAGAGAGAGAGTGCAGAACACTGCGGTACAGAGAGAGAGAGAGAGAGACTGCAGAACACTGCGGTACAGAGAGAGAGAGAGAGACTGCAGAATACTGCGGTACAGAGAGAGAGAGAGAGACTGCAGAATACTGCAGCACAGAGAGAGAGAGAGACTGCAGTATACTGCGGTACAGAGAGAGAGAGAGACTGCAGTATACTGCAGCACAGAGAGAGAGAGAGACTGCAGAATACTGCAGCAGAGAGAGAGAGAGACTGCAGTATACTGCGGTACAGAGAGAGAGAGACTGCAGTATACTGCGGTGCAGAGAGAGAGAGACTGCAGAACACTGCGGTACAGAGAGAGAGAGAGACTGCAGAATACTGCGGTACAGAGAGAGAGAGAGAGAGAGACTGCAGAATACTGCGGTACAGAGAGAGAGAGAGACTGCAGAATACTGCGGTACAGAGAGAGAGAGACTGCAGAACACTGCGGTAGAGAGAGAGAGAGACTGCAGAACACTGCGGTACAGAGAGAGAGAGAGAGACTGCAGAATACTGCGGTACAGAGAGAGAGAGACTGCAGAATACTGCGGTACAGAGAGAGAGAGACTGCAGAATACTGCGGTACAGAGAGAGAGAGACTGCAGAATACTGCGGTACAGAGAGAGAGAGACTGCAGAATACTGCAGCACAGAGAGAGAGAGAGACTGCAGAATACTGCGGTACAGAGAGAGAGAGACTGCAGAATACTGCGGTACAGAGAGAGAGAGACTGCAGAATACTGCGGTACAGAGAGAGAGAGACTGCAGAATACTGCGGTACAGAGAGAGAGAGAGACTGCAGAATACTGCAGCACAGAGAGAGAGAGAGACTGCAGAATACTGCGGTACAGAGAGAGAGAGACTGCAGAATACTGCGGTACAGAGAGAGAGAGAGACTGCAGAACACTGCGGTACAGGGAGAGAGAGAGGCTGCAGAATACTGCGGTACAGAGAGAGAGAGACTGCAGAATACTGCGGTATAGAGAGAGAGGGAGACTGCAGCATACTGCGGTACAGAGAGAGTGAGAGACTGCAGAATACTGCGGTACAGAGAGAGAGAGAGACTGCAGAATACTGCGGTACAGAGAGAGAGAGACAGAGACTGCAGCATACTGCGGTACAGAGAGAGAGAGACTGCAGAACACTGCGGTACATAGAGAGAGAGAGAGAGAGACTGCAGAATACTGCGGTACAGAGAGAGTGAGAGACTGCAGAACACTGCGGTACAGAGAGAGTGAGAGACTGCAGAATACTGCGGTACAGAGAGAGAGAGAGACTGCAGCATACTGCGGTACAGAGAGAGAGAGACTGCAGAATACTGTGGTACAGAGAGAGTGAGAGACTGCAGAATACTGTGGTACAGAGAGAGAGAGAGACTGCAGAATACTGCGGTACAGAGAGAGAGAGAGACTGCGGTACAGAGAGAGAGAGAGACTGCAGAATACTGCGGTACAGAGAGAGAGAGAGACTGCAGAACACTGCGGTACAGAGAGAGAGAGAGAGACTGCAGAATACTGCGGTACAGAGAGAGAGAGAGAGACTGCAGAATACTGCGGTACAGAGAGAGAGAGAGACTGCAGAATACTGCGGTACAGAGAGAGAGCGAGAGAGAGAGACTGCAGAATACTGCGATACAGAGAGAGAGAGACTGCAGAACACTGCGGTACAGAGAGAGAGAGAGACTGCAGAATACTGCGGTACAGAGAGAGAGAGAGACTGCAGAATACTGCGGTACAGAGAGAGAGAGAGACTGCAGAATACTGCGGTACAGAGAGAGAGAGAGAGAGAGAGACTGCAGAATACTGCGATACAGAGAGAGAGAGACTGCAGAACACTGCGGTACAGAGAGAGAGAGAGAGACTGCAGAATACTGTGGTACAGAGAGAGACTGCAGAATACTGCGGTACAGAGAGAGACTGCAGAATACTGCGGTACAGAGAGAGAGAGAGAGACAGAGACTGCAGAATACTGCGGTACAGAGAGAGAGAGAGAGAGACTGCAGAATACTGCGGTACAGAGAGAGAGAGACTGCAGAATACTGCGGTACAGAGAAAGAGAGAGACTGCAGAACACTGCGGTACAGAGAGAGAGAGAGAGAGAGACTGCAGAACACTGCGGTACAGAGAGAGAGAGAGAGAGAGACTGCAGAATACTGTGGTACAGAGAGAGAGAGAGACTGCAGAATACTGCGGTACAGAGAGGGAGAGAGAGACTGCAGAATACTGCGGTACAGAGAGAGAGAGAGAGACTGCAGAATACTGCGGTACAGAGAGAGAGAGAGAGACTGCAGAATACTGTGGTACAGAGAGAGACTGCAGAATACTGCGGTACAGAGAGAGACTGCAGAATACTGCGGTACAGAGAGAGAGAGAGAGACAGAGACTGCAGAATACTGCGGTACAGAGAGAGAGAGAGAGAGACTGCAGAATACTGCGGTACAGAGAGAGAGAGACTGCAGAATACTGCGGTACAGAGAAAGAGAGAGACTGCAGAACACTGCGGTACAGAGAGAGAGAGAGAGAGAGACTGCAGAACACTGCGGTACAGAGAGAGAGAGAGAGAGAGACTGCAGAATACTGCGGTACAGAGAGAGAGAGAGAGGCTGCAGAATACTGCGGTACAGAGAGAGAGAGAGACTGCAGAATACTGCGGTACAGAGAAAGAGAGAGACTGCAGAATACTGCGGTACAGAGAAAGAGAGAGACTGCAGAATACTGCGGTACAGAGTAAGAGAGAGAGAGACTGCAGAATACTGCGACACAGAGAGAGAGACTGCAGAATACTGCGGTACAGAGAGAGAGAGACTGCAGAATACTGCGACACAGAGAGAGAGAGAGAGACTGCAGAATACTGCGGTACAGAGAAAGAGAGAGACTGCAGAATACTGCGGTACAGAGAAAGAGAGAGACTGCAGAATACTGCGGTACAGAGAAAGAGAGAGAGAGACTGCAGAATACTGCGGTACAGAGAGAGAGAGAGACTGCAGAACACTGCGGCACAGAGAGAGAGAGAGACTGCAGAATACTGCGGTACAGAGAGAGAGAGAGACTGCAGAATACTGCGGTACAGAGAGAGAGAGAGACTGCAGAATACTGCGGTACAGAGAGAGAGAGAGACTGCAGAATACTGCGGTACAGAGAGAGAGAGAGAGACTGCAGAACACTGCGGTACAGAGAGAGAGAGACTGCAGAATACTGCGGTACAGAGAGAGAGAGAGACTGCAGAATACTGCGACACAGAGAGAGAGAGAGACTGCAGAATACTGCGGTACAGAGAAAGAGAGAGACTGCAGAATACTGCGGTACAGAGAGAGAGAGAGAGAGACTGCAGAATACTGCGGTACAGAGAGAGAGAGAGACTGCAGAACACTGCGGCACAGAGAGAGAGAGAGACTGCAGAATACTGCGGTACAGAGAGAGAGAGAGACTGCAGAATACTGCGGTACAGAGAGAGAGAGAGACTGCAGAATACTGCGGTACAGAGAGAGAGAGAGACTGCAGAATACTGCGGTACAGAGAGAGAGAGAGAGACTGCAGAACACTGCGGTACAGAGAGAGAGAGACTGCAGAATACTGCGGTACAGAGATAGAGAGAGACTGCAGAATACTGCGGTACAGAGAGAGAGAGAGACTGCAGAATACTGCGGTACAGAGAGAGAGAGAGACTGCAGAATACTGCGGTACAGAGAGAGAGAGAGACTGCAGAATACTGCGGTACAGAGAGAGAGAGAGACTGCAGAATACTGCGGTACAGAGAGAGAGACGGAGACTGCAGCATACTGCGGTACAGAGAGAGAGAGAGAGAGAGACTGCAGAATACTGCGGTACACAGAGAGAGAGAGACTGCAGAATACTGCGGTACAGAGAGAGAGAGACTGCAGAATACTGTGGTACAGAGAGAGAGAGAGACTGCAGAATACTGCGGTACAGAGAGAGAGAGAGACTGCAGAATACTGTGGTACAGAGAGAGAGAGAGAGAGAGACTGCAGAATACTGCGGTACAGAGAGAGAGAGACTGCAGAATACTGCGGTACAGAGAGAGAGAGAGACTGCAGAATACTGTGGTACAGAGAGAGAGAGACTGCGGAATACTGCGGTACAGAGAGAGAGAGAGACTGCAGAATACTGCGGTACAGAGAGAGAGAGACTGCAGAATACTGCGGTACAGAGAGAGAGAGAGAGAGAGAGACTGCAGAACACTGCGGTACAGAGAGAGAGAGAGAGAGACTGCAGAATACTGCGGTACAGAGAGAGAGAGACTGCAGAATACTGCGGTACAGAGAAAGAGAGAGACTGCAGAACACTGCGGTACAGAGAGAGAGAGAGAGAGAGACTGCAGAACACTGCGGTACAGAGAGAGAGAGAGAGAGAGACTGCAGAATACTGCGGTACAGAGAAAGAGAGACTGCAGAACACTGCGGTACAGAGAGAGAGAGAGAGAGAGACTGCAGAACACTGCGGTACAGGGAGAGAGAGAGAGAGAGACTGCAGAACACTGCGGTACAGAGAGAGAGAGAGAGAGACTGCAGAATACTGCGGTACAGAGAGAGAGAGACTGCAGAACACTGCGGTACAGAGAGAGAGAGAGAGAGAGACTGCAGAATACTGCGGTACAGAGAGAGAGAGAGAGACTGCAGAACACTGCGGTACAGAGAGAGAGAGAGAGAGACTGCAGAATACACCGGTACAGAGAGAGAGAGAGACTGCAGAACACTGCGGTACAGAGAGAGAGAGAGAGAGACTGCAGAACACTGCGGTACAGAGAGAGAGAGCAAGACTGCAGAACACTGCAGTACAGAGAGAGAGAGAGAGACTGCAGAATACTGCAGTACAGAGAGAGAGAGAGGCTGCAGAACACTACGGTAGAGAGAGAGAGAGAGACTGCAGAACACTGCGGTACAGAGAGAGAGAGACTGCAGAATACTGCGGTACAGAGAGAGAGAGAGAGACTGCAGAACACTGCGGTACAGAGAGAGAGAGAGAGAGACTGCAGAATACTGCGGTACAGAGAGAGAGAGAGACTGCAGAACACTGCGGTACAGAGAGAGAGAGAGACTGCAGAACACTGCGGTACAGAGAGAGAGAGAGACTGCAGAATACTGCGGTACAGAGAGAGAGAGAGAGAGACTGCAGAATACTGCGGTACAGAGAGAGAGACTGCAGAATACTGCGGTACAGAGAGAGAGAGAGAGAGACTGCAGAACACTGCGGTACAGAGAGAGAGAGAGAGAGACTGCAGAATACTGCGGTACAGAGAGAGAGAGAGAGAGACTGCAGAATACTGCGGTACAGAGAGAGAGAGAGACTGCAGAACACTGCGGTACAGAGAGAGAGAGAGAGACTGCAGAATACTGCGGTACAGAGAGAGAGAGAGACTGCAGAACACTGCGGTACAGAGAGAGAGAGCGAGAATGCAGAACACTGCAGTAGAGAGAGAGAGAGACTGCAGAATACTGCAGTACAGAGAGAGAGAGAGGCTGCAGAACACTACGGTAGAGAGAGAGAGAGAGACTGCAGAACACTGCGGTACAGAGAGAGAGAGACTGCAGAATACTGCGGTACAGAGAGAGAGAGGCTGCAGAACACTACGGTAGAGAGAGACTGCAGAAAACTGCGGCACAGAGAAAGAGAGAGAGAGAGACTGCAGAATACAGCGGCACAGAGAGAGAGAGAGAGAGACTGCAGAATACTGCGGTACAGAGAGAGAGAGAGACTGCAGAATACTGCGGTACAGAGAGAGAGAGAGACTGCAGAATACTGCGGTACAGAGAGAGAGACTGCAGAACACTGCGGTACAGAGAAAGAGAGAGAGAGAGACTGCAGAATACTGCGGTACAGAGAGAGAGAGAGACTGCAGAATACTGCGGTACAGAGAGAGAGAGAGACTGCAGAACACTGCGGTACAGAGAGAGAGACTGCAGAATACTGCGGTATAGAGAGAGAGAGAGACTGCAGAATACTGCGGTACAGAGAGAGAGAGAGACTGCAGAATACTGCGGTACAGAGAGAGAGAGAGACTGCAGAATACTGCGGTACAGAGAGAGTGAGAGAGAGACTGCAGAATACTGCGGTACAGAGAGAGTGAGAGACTGCAGAACACTGCGGTACAGAGAGAGAGAGAGACTGCAGAATACTGCGGTACAGAGAGAGAGAGAGACTGCAGAACACTGCGGTATAGAGAGAGAGAGAGACTGCAGAACACTGCGGTACAGAGAGAGAGAGAGACTGCAGAATACTGCGGTACAGAGCGAGAGAGAGACTGCAGAATACTGCGGTACAGAGAGAGAGACTGCAGAACACTGCGGTACAGAGAGAGAGAGTGAGACAGCAGAATACTGCGGTACAGAGAGAGAGAGAGAGAGACTGCAGAATACTGCGGTACAGAGAGAGAGATAGACTGCAGAATACTGCGGTACAGAGCGAGAGAGAGACTGCAGAATACTGCGGTACAGAGAGAGAGAGAGACTGCAGAACACTGCGGTATAGAGAGAGAGAGAGACTGCAGAACACTGCGGTACAGAGAGAGAGAGAGAGAGACTGCAGAATACTGCGGTACAGAGAGAGATAGACTGCAGAACACTGCGGTACAGAGAGAGAGAGAGAGACTGCAGAACACTGCGGTACAGAGAGAGAGACTGCAGAATACTGCGGTACAGAGAGAGAGAGAGAGAGACTGCAGAACACTGCGGCACAGAGAGAGAGAGAGACTGCAGAATACTGCGGTACAGAGAGAGAGAGAGACTGCAGAATACTGCGGTACAGAGAGAGAGAGAGACTGCAGAATACTGTGGTACAGAGAGAGAGAGAGAGAGACTGCAGAATACTGCGGTACAGAGAGAGACTGCAGAATACTGCGGTACAGAGAGAGAGAGACTGCAGAATACTGCGGTACAGAGAGAGAGAGACTGCAGAACACTGCGGTACAGAGAGAGAGAGAGAGACTGCAGAATACTGCGGTACAGAGAGAGAGAGACTGCAGAATACTGCGGTACAGAGAGAGAGAGACTGCAGAATACTGCGGTACAGAGAGAGAGAGACTGCAGAATACTGCGGTACAGAGAGAGAGAGACTGCAGAATACTGCGGTACAGAGAGAGAGAGACTGCAGAACACTGCGGTACAGAGAGAGAGAGAGAGACTGCAGAATACTGCGGTACAGAGAGAGAGAGACTGCAGAATACTGCGGTACAGAGAGAGAGAGACTGCAGAACACTGCGGTACAGAGAGAGAGAGAGAGACTGCAGAATACTGCGGTACAGAGAGAGAGACTGCAGAATACTGCGGTACAGAGAGAGAGAGACTGCAGAATACTGCGGTACAGAGAGAGAGACTGCAGAATACTGCGGTACAGAGAGAGAGAGAGACTGCAGAATACTGCGGTACAGAGAGAGAGAGACTGCAGAATACTGCGGTACAGAGAGAGAGAGACTGCAGAACACTGCGGTACAGAGAGAGAGAGAGACTGCAGAACACTGCGGTACAGAGAGAGAGAGAGACTGTAGAATACTGCGGTACAGGGAGAGAGAGAGACTGCAGAATACTGCGGTACAGAGAGAGAGAGAGACTGCAGAATACTGCGGTACAGAGAGAGAGAGACTGCAGAATACTGCGGTACAGAGAGAGAGAGACTTCAGAATACTGCGGTACAGAGAGAGAGACTGCAGAATACTGTGGTACAGAGAGAGAGACTGCAGAATACTGCGGTACAGAGAGAGAGAGAGACTGCAGAATACTGCGGTACAGAGAGAGAGAGAGAGACTGCAGAATACAGCGGTACAGAGAGAGAGAGAGACTGCAGAATACTGCGGTACAGAGAGAGAGAGAGACTGCAGAATACTGCGGTACAGAGAGAGAGACTGCAGAATACTGCGGTACAGAGAGAGAGAGAGACTGCAGAACACTGCGGTACAGAGAGAGAGAGAGACTGCAGAATACTGCGGTACAGAGAGAAAGAGACTGCAGAATACTGCGGTACAGAGAGAGAGAGACTGCAGAATACTGCGGTACAGAGAGAGAGAGAGACTGCAGAACACTGCGGTACAGAGAGAGAGAGAGACTGCAGAATACTGCGGTACAGAGAGAGAGAGAGAGACTGCAGAATACTGCGGTACAGAGAGAGAGAGAGACTGCAGAATACTGCGGTACAGAGAGAGGGAGAGACAGCAGAATACTGCGGTACAGAGAGAGACTGCAGAATACTGCGGTACAGAGAGAGAGAGACTGCAGAATACTGCGGTACAGAGAGAAAGACTGCAGAATACTGCGGTACAGAGAGAGAGAGAGACTGCAGAACACTGCGGTACAGAGAGAGAGAGACTGCAGAATACTGCGGTACAGAGAGAGAGAGAGACTGCAGAATACTGCGGTACAGAGAGAGGGAGAGACAGCAGAATACTGCGGTACAGAGAGAGAGAGAGACTGCAGAATACTGCGGTACAGAGAGAGAGAGAGAGACTGCAGAATACTGCGGTACAGAGAGAGAGAGAGAGACTGCAGAATACTGCGGTACAGAGAGAGAGAGACTGCAGAATACTGCGGTACAGAGAGAGAGATACTGCAGAATACTGCGGTACAGAGAGAGAGAGAGACTGCAGAATACTGCGGTACAGAGAGAGAGAGAGAGACTGCAGAATACTGCGGTACAGAGAGAGAGAGACTGCAGAATACTGCGGTACAGAGAGAGAGAGAGAGACTGCAGAATACTGCGGTACAGAGAGAGAGAGACTGCAGAATACAGCGGTACAGAGAGAGAGAGAGACTGCACAATACTGCGGTACAGAGAGAGAGAGAGAGAGTCTGCAGAATACTGCGGTACAGAGAGAGAGAGACTGCAGAATACTGCGGTACAGAGAGAGAGAGACTGCAGAATACTGCGGTACAGAGAGAGAGAGAGAGTCTGCAGAATACTGCGGTACAGAGAGAGAGAGACTGCAGAACACTGCGGTACAGAGAGAGAGAGACTGCAGAATACTGCGGTACAGAGAGAGAGAGAGAGTCTGCAGAATACTGCGGTACAGGGAGAGAGAGAGACTGCAGAATACTGCGGTACAGAGAGAGAGAGAGACTGCAGAATACTGCGGTACAGAGAGAGAGAGAGACTGCAGAATACTGCGGCACAGAGAGAGAGAGACTGCAGAATACTGCGGTACAGAGAGAGAGAGACTGCAGAATACTGCGGTACAGAGAGAGAGAGAGACTGCAGAATACTGCGGCACAGAGAGAGAGAGACTGCAGAATACTGCGGTACAGAGAGAGAGAGAGATTGCAGAATACTGCGGTACAGAGAGAGAGAGAGACTGCAGAATACTGCGGCACAGAGAGAGAGAGACTGCAGAATACTGCGGTACAGAGAGAGAGACTGCAGAATACTGCGGCACAGAGAGAGAGAGAGAGACTGCAGAATACTGCGGTACAGAGAGAGAGAGAGAGACTGCAGAATACTGCGGTACAGAGAGAGAGAGAGAGACTGCAGAATACTGCGGTACAGAGAGAGAGTGACTGCAGAATACTGCGGTAGAGAGAGAGAGACTGCAGAATACTGCGGTACAGAGAGAGAGTGACTGCAGAATACTGCGGTAGAGAGAGAGAGACTGCAGAATACTGCGGTACAGAGAGAGAGAGAGACTGCAGAATACTGCGGTACATAGAGAGAGAGAGACTGCAGAATACTGCGGTACAGAGAGAGAGAGAGACTGCAGAACACTGCGGTACAGAGAGAGAGAGAGAGACTGCAGAATACTGCGGTACAGAGAGAGAGAGAGGCTGCAGAATACTGCAGCACAGAGAGAGAGAGGGACTGCAGAATACTGCGGTACAGAGAGAGAGAGAGGCTGCAGAATACTGCGGTACAGAGAGAGAGAGAGGCTGCAGAATACTGCAGCACAGAGAGAGAGAGGGACTGCAGAATACTGCGGTACAGAGTGAGAGAGACTGCAGAATACTGCGGTACAGAGAGAGAGAGAGAGAGAGAGACTGCAGAACAATGCGGTACAGAGAGAGAGAGAGACTGCAGAATACTGCGGTATGGAGAGAGAGACTGCAGAATACTGCGGTACAGAGAGAAAGAGAGAGAGAGAGACTGCAGAACAATGCGGTACAGAGAGAGAGAGAGACTGCAGAATACTGCGGTACAGAGAGAGAGACTGCAGAATACTGCGGTACAGAGAGAGAGACTGCAGAACACTGCGGTACAGAGAGAGAGAGAGAGACTGCAGAATACTGCGGTACAGAGAGAGAGAGAGACTGCAGAATACTGCGGTACAGAGAGAGAGAGACTGCAGAATACTGCGGTACAGAGAGAGAGAGAGACTGCAGAACACTGCGGTACAGAGAGAGAGAGAGAGACTGCAGAATACTGCGGTACAGAGAGAGAGACTGCAGAATACTGCGGTATAGAGAGAGAGAGACTGCAGAATACTGCGGTACAGAGAGAGAGACTGCAGAATACTGCGGTACAGAGAGAGAGAGAGACTGCAGAACACTGCGGTACAGAGAGAGAGAGAGAGACTGCAGAACACTGCGGTACAGAGAGAGAGAGAGACTGCAGAATACTGCAGTACAGAGAGAGAGAGAGAGAGAGACTGCAGAACAATGCGGTACAGAGAGAGAGAGAGACTGCAGAATACTGCGGTACAGAGAGAGAGACTGCAGAATACTGCGGTACAGAGAGAGAGAGAGACTGCAGAATACTGCGGTACAGAGAGAGAGAGACTGCAGAATACTGCGGTACAGAGAGAGAGAGAGACTGCAGAACACTGCGGTACAGAGAGAGAGAGAGAGACTGCAGAACACTGCGGTACAGAGAGAGAGAGAGACTGCAGAATACTGCGGTACAGAGAGAGAGACTGCAGAATACTGCGGTACAGAGAGAGAGAGAGACTGCAGAATACTGCGGTACAGAGAGAGAGACTGCAGAATACTGCGGTACAGAGAGAGAGAGAGACTGCAGAATACTGCGGTATAGAGAGAGAGAGAGACTGCAGAATACTGCGGTGCAGAGAGAGAGAGAGACTGCAGAACACTGCGGTACAGAGTGAGAGAGAGGCTGCAGAACACTACGGTAGAGAGAGAGAGAGACTGCAGAAAACTGCAGTACAGAGAGAGAGACTGCAGAAAACTGCAGTACAGAGAGAGAGACTGCAGAATACTGCGGTACAGAGAGAGAGAGAGAGACTGCAGAACACTGCGGTACAGAGAGAGAGAGAGACTGCAGAATACTGCGGTACAGAGAGACAGAGAGAGACTGCAGAATACTGCAGCACAGAGAGAGAGAGAGACTGCAGAATACTGCGGTACAGAGCGAGAGAGAGACTGCAGAACACAGCGGTACAGAGAGAGATAGACTGCAGAATACTGCGGTACAGAGAGAGAGAGACTGCAGAATACTGCGGTACATAGAGAGAGAGAGAGACTGCGGTACACAGAGAGAGAGACTGTAGAACACTGCGGTATAGAGAGAGAGAGCGACTGCAGAATACTGCGGTACAGAGAGAGAGAGAGAGACTGCGGTACACAGAGAGAGACTGCAGAATACTGCGGTACAGAGAGAGAGAGAGAGACTGCAGAGCACTGCGGTACAGAGAGAGAGAGACTGCAGAATACTGCGGTGCAGAGAGAGAGAGAGACTGCAGAACACAGCGGTGCAGAGAGAGAGAGAGACTGCAGAATACTGCGGTACAGAGAGAGAGAGACTGCAGAATACTGCGGTATAGAGAGAGAGAGAGAGACTGCAGAACACTGCGGTACAGAGAGAGAGAGACTGCAGAATACTGCGGTACAGAGAGAGAGAGAGAGACTGCAGAACACTGCGGTACAGAGAGAGAGAGAGACTGCAGAACACAGCGGTGCCGAGAGAGAGAGAGACTGCAGAACACTGCGGTACAGAGAGAGAGAGACTGCAGAATACTGCGGTACAGAGAGAGAGACTGCAGAATACTGCGGTGCAGAGAGAGAGACTGCAGAACACAGCGGTGCAGAGAGAGAGAGAGACTGCAGAATACTGCGGTACAGAGAGAGAGAGAGACTGCAGAATACTGCGGTACAGAGAGAGAGAGAGACTGCAGAACACTGCGGTACAGAGAGAGAGAGACTGCAGAACACTGCGGTAGAGAGAGAGAGAGACTGCAGAATACTGCGGTGCAGAGAGAAAGACTGCAGAACACTGCGGTACAGAGAGAGAGAGAGACTGCAGAATACTGCGGTACAGAGAGAGAGAGAGACTGCAGAACACTGCGGTACAGAGAGAGAGAGAGACTGCAGAATACTGCGGTACAGTGAGAGAGAGAGACTGCAGAATATCGGGGCAGCACGGTAGCCTTGTGGATAGCACAATTGCATCACAGCTCCAGGGTCCCAGGTTCGATTCCGGCTTGGGTCACTGGCTGTGCGGAGTCTGCACATCCTCCCCGTGTGTGCGTGGGTTTCCTCCGGGTGCTCCGGTTTCCTCCCACAGTCCAAAGATGTGCAGGTTAGGTGGATTGGCCATGATAAATTGCCCTGAGTATCCAAAATTGCCCTTAGTGTTGGGTGGGGTGACTGGGTTATGGGGATAGGGTGGAGGTGTTGACCTTGGGTAGGGTGCTCTTTCCAAGAGTGGGTGCAGACTCGATGGGCCGAATGGCCTCCTTCTGCACTGTAAATTCTATGTTAATACTGCGGTACAGTGAGAGAGAGAGACTGCAGAATACTACGGTACAGAGAGAGAGAGAGAGAGACTGCAGAATACTGCGGTACAGAGAGAGAGAGACTGCAGAATACAGTGGTAAAGAGAGCGAGAGAGACTGCAGAATACTGCGGTACAGAGAGAGAGAGAGACTGCAGAATACTGCAGTACAGAGAGAGAGAGAGAGACTACAGAACACTGCGGTACAGAGAGAGAGAGAGACTGCAGAATATTGCGGTACAGAGAGAGAGAGAGACTGCAGAATACTGCGGTACAGAGACAGAGACTGCAGAACACTGCGTTACAGAGAGAGAGAAGACTGCAGAATACTGCGGTACAGAGAGAGAGAGAGACTACAGAATACTGCGGTACAGAGAGAGAGAGAGACTGCAGAATACTGCGGTACAGAGAGAGAGAGACTGCAGAATACTGCGGTACAGCGAGAGAGAGACTGCAGAATACTGCGGTACAGAGAGAGAGACTGCAGAACACTGCGATACAGAGAGAGAGAGACTGCAGAATACTGCGGTACAGAGAGAGAGAGAGACTGCAGAATACTGCGGTACAGAGAAAGAGAGACTGCAGAATACTGCGGTACAGAGAGAGAGAGAGACTGCAGAATACTGCGGTACAGAGAGAGAGAGAGACTGCAGAACACTGCGGTACAGAGAGAGAGAGAGACTGCAGAATACTGCGGTACAGAGAGAGGGAGAGACAGCAGAATACTGCGGTACAGAGAGAGAGAGAGACTGCAGAATACTGCGGTACAGAGAGAGAGAGAGAGACTGCAGAATACTGCGGTACAGAGAGAGAGAGAGAGACTGCAGAACACTGCGGTACAGAGAGAGAGAGACTGCAGAATACTGCGGTACAGAGAGAGAGAGAGACTGCAGAATACTGCGGTACAGAGAGAGAGAGAGACTGCAGAATACTGCGGTACAGAGAGAGAGAGACTGCAGAATACTGCGGTACAGAGAGAGAGTGACTGCAGAATACTGCGGTAGAGAGAGAGAGACTGCAGAATACTGCGGTACAGAGAGAGAGAGAGACTGCAGAATACTGCGGTACAGAGAGAGAGAGAGACTGCAGAATACTGCGGTACAGAGAGAGAGAGAGACTGCAGAACACTGCGGTACAGAGAGAGAGAGAGACTGCAGAATACTGCGGTACAGAGAGAGAGAGAGACTGCAGAATACTGCGGTACAGAGAGAGAGAGAGAGACTGCAGAATACTGCGGTACAGAGAGAGAGAGAGACTGCAGAATACTGCGGTACAGAGAGAGGGAGAGACAGCAGAATACTGCGGTACAGAGAGAGACTGCAGAATACTGCGGTACAGAGAGAGAGAGACTGCAGAATACTGCGGTACAGAGAGAAAGACTGCAGAATACTGCGGTACAGAGAGAGAGAGAGACTGCAGAACACTGCGGTACAGAGAGAGAGAGACTGCAGAATACTGCGGTACAGAGAGAGAGAGAGACTGCAGAATACTGCGGTACAGAGAGAGGGAGAGACAGCAGAATACTGCGGTACAGAGAGAGAGAGAGACTGCAGAATACTGCGGTACAGAGAGAGAGAGAGAGACTGCAGAATACTGCGGTACAGAGAGAGAGAGAGAGACTGCAGAATACTGCGGTACAGAGAGAGAGAGACTGCAGAATACTGCGGTACAGAGAGAGAGATACTGCAGAATACTGCGGTACAGAGAGAGAGAGAGACTGCAGAATACTGCGGTACAGAGAGAGAGAGAGAGACTGCAGAATACTGCGGTACAGAGAGAGAGAGACTGCAGAATACTGCGGTACAGAGAGAGAGAGAGAGACTGCAGAATACTGCGGTACAGAGAGAGAGAGACTGCAGAATACAGCGGTACAGAGAGAGAGAGAGACTGCACAATACTGCGGTACAGAGAGAGAGAGAGAGAGTCTGCAGAATACTGCGGTACAGAGAGAGAGAGACTGCAGAATACTGCGGTACAGAGAGAGAGAGACTGCAGAATACTGCGGTACAGAGAGAGAGAGAGAGTCTGCAGAATACTGCGGTACAGAGAGAGAGAGACTGCAGAACACTGCGGTACAGAGAGAGAGAGACTGCAGAATACTGCGGTACAGAGAGAGAGAGAGAGTCTGCAGAATACTGCGGTACAGGGAGAGAGAGAGACTGCAGAATACTGCGGTACAGAGAGAGAGAGAGACTGCAGAATACTGCGGTACAGAGAGAGAGAGAGACTGCAGAATACTGCGGCACAGAGAGAGAGAGACTGCAGAATACTGCGGTACAGAGAGAGAGAGACTGCAGAATACTGCGGTACAGAGAGAGAGAGAGACTGCAGAATACTGCGGCACAGAGAGAGAGAGACTGCAGAATACTGCGGTACAGAGAGAGAGAGAGATTGCAGAATACTGCGGTACAGAGAGAGAGAGAGACTGCAGAATACTGCGGCACAGAGAGAGAGAGACTGCAGAATACTGCGGTACAGAGAGAGAGACTGCAGAATACTGCGGCACAGAGAGAGAGAGAGAGACTGCAGAATACTGCGGTACAGAGAGAGAGAGAGAGACTGCAGAATACTGCGGTACAGAGAGAGACAGAGAGACTGCAGAATACTGCGGTACAGAGAGAGAGTGACTGCAGAATACTGCGGTAGAGAGAGAGAGACTGCAGAATACTGCGGTACAGAGAGAGAGTGACTGCAGAATACTGCGGTAGAGAGAGAGAGACTGCAGAATACTGCGGTACAGAGAGAGAGAGAGACTGCAGAATACTGCGGTACATAGAGAGAGAGAGACTGCAGAATACTGCGGTACAGAGAGAGAGAGAGACTGCAGAACACTGCGGTACAGAGAGAGAGAGAGAGACTGCAGAATACTGCGGTACAGAGAGAGAGAGAGGCTGCAGAATACTGCAGCACAGAGAGAGAGAGGGACTGCAGAATACTGCGGTACAGAGAGAGAGAGAGGCTGCAGAATACTGCGGTACAGAGAGAGAGAGAGGCTGCAGAATACTGCAGCACAGAGAGAGAGAGGGACTGCAGAATACTGCGGTACAGAGTGAGAGAGACTGCAGAATACTGCGGTACAGAGAGAGAGAGAGAGAGAGAGAGACTGCAGAACAATGCGGTACAGAGAGAGAGAGAGACTGCAGAATACTGCGGTATAGAGAGAGAGACTGCAGAATACTGCGGTACAGAGAGAAAGAGAGAGAGAGAGACTGCAGAACAATGCGGTACAGAGAGAGAGAGAGACTGCAGAATACTGCGGTACAGAGAGAGAGACTGCAGAATACTGCGGTACAGAGAGAGAGACTGCAGAACACTGCGGTACAGAGAGAGAGAGAGAGACTGCAGAATACTGCGGTACAGAGAGAGAGAGAGACTGCAGAATACTGCGGTACAGAGAGAGAGAGACTGCAGAATACTGCGGTACAGAGAGAGAGAGAGACTGCAGAACACTGCGGTACAGAGAGAGAGAGAGAGACTGCAGAATACTGCGGTACAGAGAGAGAGACTGCAGAATACTGCGGTATAGAGAGAGAGAGAGACTGCAGAATACTGCGGTACAGAGAGAGAGACTGCAGAATACTGCGGTACAGAGAGAGAGAGAGACTGCAGAACACTGCGGTACAGAGAGAGAGAGAGAGACTGCAGAACACTGCGGTACAGAGAGAGAGAGAGACTGCAGAATACTGCAGTACAGAGAGAGAGAGAGAGAGAGACTGCAGAACAATGCGGTACAGAGAGAGAGAGAGACTGCAGAATACTGCGGTACAGAGAGAGAGACTGCAGAATACTGCGGTACAGAGAGAGAGAGAGACTGCAGAATACTGCGGTACAGAGAGAGAGAGACTGCAGAATACTGCGGTACAGAGAGAGAGAGAGACTGCAGAACACTGCGGTACAGAGAGAGAGAGAGAGACTGCAGAACACTGCGGTACAGAGAGAGAGAGAGACTGCAGAATACTGCGGTACAGAGAGAGAGACTGCAGAATACTGCGGTACAGAGAGAGAGAGAGACTGCAGAATACTGCGGTACAGAGAGAGAGACTGCAGAATACTGCGGTACAGAGAGAGAGAGAGACTGCAGAATACTGCGGTACAGAGAGAGAGAGAGAGAGACTGCAGAATACTGCGGTACAGAGAGAGAGAGAGACTGCAGAATACTGCGGTACAGAGAGAGAGAGAGACTGCAGAATACTGCGGTACAGAGAGAGAGACTGCAGAACACTGCGGTACAGAGAGAGAGAGAGACTGCAGAATACTGCGGTACACAGAGAGAGAGACTGCAGAACACTGCGGTACAGAGAGAGAGAGAGACTGCAGAACACTGCGGTACAGAGAGAGAGAGACTGCAGAATACTGCGGTACAGAGAGAGAGAGAGACTGCAGAATACTGCGGTCCAGAGAGAGAGAGACTGCAGAACACTGCGGTACAGAGAGGGAGAGAGACTGCAGAATACTGCGGTACAGAGAGGGAGAGAGAGAGACTGCAGAACACTGCGGTACAGCGAGAGAGAGAGACTGCAGAATACTGCGGTACAGAGAGAGAGAGAGACTGCAGAACACTGCGGTACAGAGAGAGAGAGAGAGACTGCAGAATACTGCGGTACAGAGAGAGAGAGAGACTGCAGAACACTGCGGTACAGAGAGAGAGAGAGACTGCAGAATACTGCGGTACAGAGAGAGAGAGACTGCAGAACACTGCGGTACAGAGAGAGAGAGAGAGACTGCAGAATACTGCGGTACAGAGAGAGAGAGAGACTGCAGAATACTGCGGTACAGAGAGAGAGACTGCAGAATACTGCGGTACAGAGAGAGAGACTGCAGAACACTGCGGTACAGAGAGAGAGAGAGACTGCAGAATACTGCGGTACAGAGAGAGAGAGACTGCAGAATACTGCGGTACAGAGAGAGAGAGAGACTGCAGAATACTGCGGTACAGAGAGAGAGAGAGACTGCAGAATACTGCGGTACAGAGAGAGAGAGAGAGACTGCAGAATACTGCGGTACAGAGAGAGAGAGAGACTGCAGAATACTGCGGCACAGAGAGAGAGAGAGACTGCAGAATACTGCGGTACAGAGAGAGAGAGACTGCAGAATACTGCGGTACAGAGAGAGAGAGAGAGACTGCAGAATACTGCGGCACAGAGAGAGAGAGAGACTGCAGAATACTGCGGTACAGAGAGAGAGAGACTGCAGGATACTGCGGTACAGAGAGAGTGAGAGACTGCAGAATACTGCGGTACAGAGAGAGAGAGAGACTGCAGAATACTGCGGTACAGAGAGAGAGAGACTGCAGAATACTGCGGTACAGAGAGAGAGAGAGACTGCAGAATACTGCGGTACAGAGAGAGAGAGAGAGACTGCAGAATACTGCGGTACAGAGAGAGAGAGAGAGACTGCAGAATACTGCGGTACAGAGAGAGAGAGACTGCAGAACACTGCGGTACAGAGAGATAGAGACTGCAGAATACTGCGGTACAGAGAGAGAGAGAGAGACTGCAGAATACTGCGGTACAGAGAGAGAGAGACTGCAGAATACTGCGGTACAGAGAGAGAGAGACTGCAGAATACTGCGGTACAGAGAGAGAGAGAGAGACTGCAGAATACTGCGGTACAGAGAGAGAGAGACTGTAGAATACTGCGGTACAGAGAGAGAGAGAGAGAGAGAGAGACTGCAGAATACTGCGGTACAGAGAGAGAGAGAGACTGCAGAACACTGCGGTACAGAGAGAGAGAGACTGCAGAATACTGCGGTACAGAGAGAGAGAGACTGCAGAATACTGCGGTACAGAGAGAGAGAGAGACTGCAGAATACTGCAGCACAGAGAGAGAGAGACTGCAGAATACTGCGGTACAGAGAGAGAGAGAGAGAGACTGCAGAACACTGCGGTACAGAGAGAGAGAGACTGCAGAATACTGCGGTACAGAGAGAGAGAGAGACTGCAGAACACTGCGGTACAGAGAGAGAGAGAGACTGCAGAATACTGCGGTACAGAGAGAGAGAGAGAGAGAGACTGCAGAACACTGCGGTACAGAGAGAGAGAGAGAGACTGCAGAATACTGTGGTACAGAGAGAGAGAGAGAGAGACTGCAGAATACTGCGGTACAGAGAGAGAGAGACTGCAGAATACTGCGGTACAGAGAGAGAGAGACTGCAGAATACTGCGGTACAGAGAGAGAGAGAGAGACTGCAGAATACTGCGGTACAGAGAGAGAGAGAGAGACTGCAGAATACTGCAGTACAGAGAGAGAGAGACTGCAGAACACTGCGGTACAGAGAGAGAGAGACTGCAGAATACTGCGGTACAGAGAGAGAGAGAGAGACTGCAGAATACTGCGGTACAGAGAGAGAGAGAGAGACTGCAGAACACTGCGGTACAGAGAGAGAGAGACTGCAGAATATGCGGCACAGAGAGAGAGAGACTGCAGAATACTGCGGTACAGAGAGAGAGAGAGACTGCAGAATACTGCGGTAGAGAGAGAGAGAGAGACTACAGAACACTGCGGTACAGAGAGAGAGAGAGACTGCAGAACACTGCGGTACAGAGAGAGAGAGAGACTGCAGAACACTGCGGTACAGAGAGAGAGAGAGAGACTGCAGAATACTGCGGTACAGAGAGAGAGAGAGAGACTGCAGAATACTGCGGTACAGAGAGAGAGAGAGACTGCAGAATACTGCGGTGCAGAGAGAGACTGCAGAATACTGCGGTACAGAGAGAGAGAGAGACTGCAGAACACTGCGGTACAGAGAGAGACTGCAGAACACTGCAGTAGAGAGAGAGAGAGACTGCAGAATACTGCGGTACAGAGAGAGAGAGAGGCTGCAGAAAACTGCAGTACAGAGAGAGAGACTGCAGAATACTGTGGTACAGAGAGAGAGACTGCAGAACACTGCGGTACAGAGAGAGAGAGAGACTGCAGAATACTGTGGTACAGAGCGAGAGAGAGACTGCAGAATACTGCGGTACAGAGAGAGAGAGAGACTGCAGAATACTGCGGTATAGAGAGAGAGAGAGACTGCAGAATACTGCGGTGCAGAGAGAGAGAGAGACTGCAGAACACTGCGGTACAGAGTGAGAGAGAGGCTGCAGAACACTACGGTAGAGAGAGAGAGAGACTGCAGAAAACTGCAGTACAGAGAGAGAGACTGCAGAAAACTGCAGTACAGAGAGAGAGACTGCAGAATACTGCGGTACAGAGAGAGAGAGAGAGACTGCAGAACACTGCGGTACAGAGAGAGAGAGAGACTGCAGAATACTGCGGTACAGAGAGACAGAGAGAGACTGCAGAATACTGCAGCACAGAGAGAGAGAGAGACTGCAGAATACTGCGGTACAGAGCGAGAGAGAGACTGCAGAACACAGCGGTACAGAGAGAGATAGACTGCAGAATACTGCGGTACAGAGAGAGAGAGACTGCAGAATACTGCGGTACATAGAGAGAGAGAGAGACTGCGGTACACAGAGAGAGAGACTGTAGAACACTGCGGTATAGAGAGAGAGAGCGACTGCAGAATACTGCGGTACAGAGAGAGAGAGAGAGACTGCGGTACACAGAGAGAGACTGCAGAATACTGCGGTACAGAGAGAGAGAGAGAGACTGCAGAGCACTGCGGTACAGAGAGAGAGAGACTGCAGAATACTGCGGTGCAGAGAGAGAGAGAGACTGCAGAACACAGCGGTGCAGAGAGAGAGAGAGACTGCAGAATACTGCGGTACAGAGAGAGAGAGACTGCAGAATACTGCGGTATAGAGAGAGAGACTGCAGAACACTGCGGTACAGAGAGAGAGAGACTGCAGAATACTGCGGTACAGAGAGAGAGAGAGAGACTGCAGAACACTGCGGTACAGAGAGAGAGAGAGACTGCAGAACACAGCGGTGCCGAGAGAGAGAGAGACTGCAGAACACTGCGGTACAGAGAGAGAGAGACTGCAGAATACTGCGGTACAGAGAGAGAGACTGCAGAATACTGCGGTGCAGAGAGAGAGACTGCAGAACACAGCGGTGCAGAGAGAGAGAGAGACTGCAGAATACTGCGGTACAGAGAGAGAGAGAGACTGCAGAATACTGCGGTACAGAGAGAGAGAGAGACTGCAGAACACTGCGGTACAGAGAGAGAGAGACTGCAGAACACTGCGGTAGAGAGAGAGAGAGACTGCAGAATACTGCGGTGCAGAGAGAAAGACTGCAGAACACTGCGGTACAGAGAGAGAGAGAGACTGCAGAATACTGCGGTACAGAGAGAGAGAGAGACTGCAGAACACTGCGGTACAGAGAGAGAGAGAGACTGCAGAATACTGCGGTACAGTGAGAGAGAGAGACTGCAGAATATCGGGGCAGCACGGTAGCCTTGTGGATAGCACAATTGCATCACAGCTCCAGGGTCCCAGGTTCGATTCCGGCTTGGGTCACTGGCTGTGCGGAGTCTGCACATCCTCCCCGTGTGTGCGTGGGTTTCCTCCGGGTGCTCCGGTTTCCTCCCACAGTCCAAAGATGTGCAGGTTAGGTGGATTGGCCATGATAAATTGCCCTGAGTATCCAAAATTGCCCTTAGTGTTGGGTGGGGTGACTGGGTTATGGGGATAGGGTGGAGGTGTTGACCTTGGGTAGGGTGCTCTTTCCAAGAGTGGGTGCAGACTCGATGGGCCGAATGGCCTCCTTCTGCACTGTAAATTCTATGTTAATACTGCGGTACAGTGAGAGAGAGAGACTGCAGAATACTACGGTACAGAGAGAGAGAGAGAGAGACTGCAGAATACTGCGGTACAGAGAGAGAGAGACTGCAGAATACAGTGGTAAAGAGAGCGAGAGAGACTGCAGAATACTGCGGTACAGAGAGAGAGAGAGACTGCAGAATACTGCAGTACAGAGAGAGAGAGAGAGACTACAGAACACTGCGGTACAGAGAGAGAGAGAGACTGCAGAATATTGCGGTACAGAGAGAGAGAGAGACTGCAGAATACTGCGGTACAGAGACAGAGACTGCAGAACACTGCGTTACAGAGAGAGAGAAGACTGCAGAATACTGCGGTACAGAGAGAGAGAGAGACTACAGAATACTGCGGTACAGAGAGAGAGAGAGACTGCAGAATACTGCGGTACAGAGAGAGAGAGACTGCAGAATACTGCGGTACAGCGAGAGAGAGACTGCAGAATACTGCGGTACAGAGAGAGAGACTGCAGAACACTGCGATACAGAGAGAGAGAGACTGCAGAATACTGCGGTACAGAGAGAGAGAGAGACTGCAGAATACTGCGGTACAGAGAAAGAGAGACTGCAGAATACTGCGGTACAGAGAGAGAGAGAGACTGCAGAATACTGCGGTACAGAGAGAGAGAGAGACTGCAGAACACTGCGGTACAGAGAGAGAGAGAGACTGCAGAATACTGCGGTACAGAGAGAGGGAGAGACAGCAGAATACTGCGGTACAGAGAGAGAGAGAGACTGCAGAATACTGCGGTACAGAGAGAGAGAGAGAGACTGCAGAATACTGCGGTACAGAGAGAGAGAGAGAGACTGCAGAACACTGCGGTACAGAGAGAGAGAGACTGCAGAATACTGCGGTACAGAGAGAGAGAGAGACTGCAGAATACTGCGGTACAGAGAGAGAGAGAGACTGCAGAATACTGCGGTACAGAGAGAGAGAGACTGCAGAATACTGCGGTACAGAGAGAGAGTGACTGCAGAATACTGCGGTAGAGAGAGAGAGACTGCAGAATACTGCGGTACAGAGAGAGAGAGAGACTGCAGAATACTGCGGTACAGAGAGAGAGAGAGACTGCAGAATACTGCGGTACAGAGAGAGAGAGAGACTGCAGAACACTGCGGTACAGAGAGAGAGAGAGACTGCAGAATACTGCGGTACAGAGAGAGAGAGAGACTGCAGAATACTGCGGTACAGAGAGAGAGAGAGACTGCAGAACACTGCGGTACAGAGAGAGAGAGAGACTGCAGAATACTGCGGTACAGAGAGAGAGAGAGGCTGCAAAATACTGCAGCACAGAGAGAGAGAGGGACTGCAGAATACTGCGGTACAGAGAGAGAGAGAGGCTGCAGAATACTGCGGTACAGAGAGAGAGAGAGGCTGCAGAATACTGCAGCACAGAGAGAGAGAGGGACTGCAGAATACTGCGGTACAGAGAGAGAGAGAGAGAGAGAGACTGCAGAACAATGCGGTACAGAGAGAGAGAGAGACTGCAGAATACTGCGGTACAGAGAGAGAGAGAGACTGCAGAATACTGCGGTACAGAGAGAGAGAGAGGCTGCAGAATACTGCGGTACAGAGAGAGAGAGAGACTGCAGAACACTGCGGTACAGAGAGAAAGACTGCAGAATACTGCGGTAGAGAGAGAGAGACTGCAGAACACTGCGGTACAGAGAGAGAGAGACTGCAGAATACTGTGGTACAGAGAGAGAGAGAGACTGCAGAATACTGCGGTACAGAGAGAGAGAGAGAGACTGCAGAATATTGCGGTACAGAGAGAGAGACTGCAGAATACTGCGGTACAGAGAGAGAGAGAGACTGCAGAATACTGCGGTACAGAGAGAGAGAGACTGCAGAACACTGCGGTACAGAGAGAGAGAGAGAGAGAGAGAGAGACTGCAGAATACTGCGGTACAGAGAGAGAGAGACTGCAGAATACTGCGGTACAGAGAGAGAGACTGCAGAATACTGCGGTACAGAGAGAGAGAGACTGCAGAACACTGCGGTACAGAGAGAGAGAGAGACTGCAGAATACTGCGGTACAGAGAGAGAGAGACTGCAGAACACTGCAGTACAGAGAGAGAGAGACTGCAGAATACTGCGGTACAGAGAGAGAGAGAGACTTCAGAACACTGCGGTACAGAGAGAGAGAGAGACTGCAGAATACTGCGGTACAGAGAGAGAGAGAGACTTCAGAACACTGCGGTACAGAGAGAGAGAGAGACTGCAGAATACTGCGGTACAGAGAGAGAGAGAGACTGCAGAATACTGCGGTACAGAGAGAGAGAGAGACTGCAGAACACTGCGGTACAGAGAGAGAGAGACTGCAGAATACTGCGGTACAGAGAGAGAGAGAGAGACTGCAGAATACTGCGGTACAGAGAGAGAGAGAGACTGCAGAATACTGCGGTACAGAGAGAGAGAGACTGCAGAATACTGCTGTACAGAGAGAGAGAGAGACTGCAGAATACTGCGGTACAGAGAGAGAGAGAGACTGCAGAATACTGCGGTACAGAGAGAGAGAGAGACTGCAGAATACTGCGGTACAGAGAGAGAGAGAGACTGCAGAATACTGCGGTACAGAGAGAGAGAGAGACTGCAGAATACTGCGGTACAGAGAGAGAGAGACTGCAGAATACTGTGGTACAGAGAGAGAGAGAGAGAGACTGCAGAATACTGCGGTACAGAGAGAGAGAGGGAGACTGCAGAATACTGCGGTACAGAGAGAGAGAGACTGCAGAATACTGTGGTACAGAGAGAGAGAGAGAGAGACTGCAGAATACTGCGGTACAGAGAGAGAGAGACTGCAGAATACTGTGGTACAGAGAGAGAGAGAGACTGCAGAATACTGCGGTACAGAGAGAGAGAGAGAGACTGCAGAATACTGCGGTACAGAGAGAGAGAGAGACTGCAGAATACTGCAGCACAGAGAGAGAGAGAGACTGCAGAATACTGCGGTACAGAGAGAGAGAGAGACTGCAGAATACTGCGGTACAGAGAGACAGAGAGAGACTGCAGAATACTGCAGCACAGAGAGAGAGAGAGACTGCAGAATACTGCAGCACAGAGAGAGAGAGAGACTGCAGAACACTGCGGTACAGAGAGAGAGACTGCAGAATACTGCGGTACAGAGAGAGAGAGAGAGACTGCAGAATACTGCGGTACAGAGAGAGAGAGACTGCAGAATACTGCGGTACAGAGAGAGAGAGAGACTGCAGAATACTGTGGTACAGAGAGAGAGAGACTGTAGAATACTGCAGTACAGAGAGAGAGAGACTGCAGAATACTGCGGTACAGAGAGAGAGAGAGACTGCAGAATACTGCGGTACAGAGAGAGAGAGACTGCAGAATACTGCGGTACAGAGAGAGAGACTGCAGAATACTGCGGTACAGAGAGAGAGAGAGACTGCAGAATGCTGTGGTACAGAGAGAGAGAGACTGCAGAACACTGCGGTACAGAGAGAGAGAGAGACTGCAGAATACTGCGGTACAGAGAGAGAGAGAGACTGCAGAATACTGCGGTACAGAGAGAGAGAGAGACTGCAGAACACTGCGGTACAGAGAGAGAGAGAGACTGCAGAATACTGCGGTACAGAGAGAGAGAGACTGCAGAATGCTGTGGTACAGAGAGAGAGAGAGACTGCAGAATACTGCGGTACAGAGAGAGAGAGAGAGACTGCAGAATACTGCGGTACAGAGAGAGAGAGAGAGACTGCAGAATACTGCGGTACAGAGAGAGAGAGACTGCAGAATACTGCGGTACAGAGAGAGAGAGAGAGACTGCAGAATACTGCGGTACAGAGAGAGAGAGAGACTGCAGAATACTGCGGTACAGAGAGAGAGAGACTGCAGAATGCTGTGGTACAGAGAGAGAGAGAGACTGCAGAATACTGCGGTACAGAGAGAGAGAGAGACTGCAGAATACTGCGGTACAGAGAGAGAGAGAGACTGCAGAATACTGCGGTACAGAGAGAGAGACACTGCAGAATACTGCGGTACAGAGAGAGAGAGAGACTGCAGAATACTGCAGTACAGAGAGAGAGTGACTGCAGAATACTGCGGTACAGAGAGAGAGAGAGACTGCAGAACACTGCGGTACAGAGAGAGAGACTGCAGAATACTGCGGTACAGAGAGAGAGAGACTGCAGAATACTGCGGTACAGAGAGAGAGAGAGACTGCAGAATACTGCGGTACAGAGAGAGAGAGACTGCAGAATACTGCGGTACAGAGAGAGAGAGAGACTGCAGAATACTGCGGTACAGAGAGAGAGACAGAGACTGCAGCATACTGCGGTACAGAGAGAGAGAGAGACTGCAGAATACTGCGGTACAGAGAGAGAGAGAGAGACTGCAGAACACTGCGGTACAGAGAGAGAGACAGAGACTGCAGCATACTGCGGTACAGAGAGAGAGAGAGACTGCAGAATACTGCGGTACAGAGAGAGAGAGAGACTGCAGAATACTGCGGTACAGAGAGAGAGAGAGAGACTGCAGAATACTGCGGTACAGAGAGAGAGAGACTGCAGAATACTGCGGTACAGAGAGAGAGAGAGACTGCAGAATACTGCGGTACAGAGAGAGAGAGACTGCAGAATACTGCGGTACAGAGAGAGAGAGAGAGAGACTGCAGAATACTGCGGTACAGAGAGAGAGTGACTGCAGAATACTGTGGTACAGAGAGAGAGAGACTGCAGTACAGAGAGAGAGAGAGACTGCAGAATACTGCGGTACAGAGAGAGAGAGACTGCAGAATGCTGTGGTACAGAGAGAGAGAGAGACTGCAGAATACTGCGGTACAGAGAGAGAGACTGCAGAATACTGCGGTACAGAGAGAGAGAGAGACTGCAGAATACTGCGGTACAGAGAGAGAGAGAGACTGCAGAATACTGCGGTACAGAGAGAGAGAGAGAGACTGCAGAATACTGCGGTACAGAGAGAGAGAGAGACTGCAGAATACTGCGGTACAGAGAGAGAGACACTGCAGAATACTGCGGTACAGAGAGAGAGAGAGAGAGAGAGAGACTGCAGAATACTGCGGTACAGAGAGAGAGAGAGACTGCAGAATACTGCGGTACAGAGAGAGAGTGACTGCAGAATACTGTGGTACAGAGAGAGAGAGACTGCAGTACAGAGAGAGAGAGAGACTGCAGAATATTGCGGTACAGAGAGAGAGAGACTGCAGAATGCTGTGGTACAGAGAGAGAGAGACTGCAGAATACTGCGGTACAGAGAGAGAGACTGCAGAATACTGCGGTACAGAGAGAGAGAGAGACTGCAGAACACTCAGGTACTGAGAGAGAGACTGCAGAATACTGCGGTACAGAGAGAGAGAGAGACTGCAGAATACTATGGTAGAGAGAGAGAGAGACTGCAGAATACTGCGGCACAGAGAGAGAGAGACTGCAGAATACTGCGGTACAGAGAGAGAGAGAGACTGCAGAATACTGCGGCACAGAGAGAGAGAGAGAGAGAGAGACTGCAGAATACTGCGGTACAGAGAGAGAGAGAGACTGCAGAACACTGCGGTTCAGAAAGAGAGAGAGACTGCAGAATACTGCGGTACAGAGAGAGATAGAGACTGCAGAATACTGCGGTATAGAGAGAGAGGGAGACTGCAGAATACTGCGGTACAGAGATAGAGACTGCAGAATACTGCGGTACAGAGAGAGAGGGAGACTGCAGAATACTGCGGCAAAGAGAGAGACTGCAGAATACTGCGGTACAGAGAGAGAGAGAGACTGCAGAATACTGCGGCACAGAGAGAGAGAGAGAGACTGCAGAGTACTGCGGTACAGAGAGAGAGAGAGACTGCAGAATACTGCGGCACAGAGAGAGAGAGAGAGACTGCAGAACACTGCGGTACAGAGAGAGAGAGAGACTGCAGAATACTGCGGTACAGAGAGAGAGAGAGACTGCAGAATACTGCGGTACAGAGAGAGAGAGAGACTGCAGAATACTGTGGTACAGAGAGAGAGAGAGGGAGACTGCAGAATACTGCGGTACAGAGAGAGAGAGAGAGACTGCAGAACACTGCGGTACAGAGAGAGAGACTGCAGAACACTGCGGTACAGAGAGAGAGAGAGACTGCTGGATACTGCGGTACAGGGAGAGAGACTGCAGAATACTGCGGTACAGAGAGAGAGAGACTGCAGAACACTGCGGTACAGAGAGAGAGAGAGACTGCAGAATACTGCGGTACAGAGAGAGAGACTGCAGAATACTGCGGTACAGAGAGAGAGAGACTGCAGAATACTGCGGTACAGAGCGAGAGAGAGGGGACTGCAGAATACTGCGGTACAGAGAGAGAGAGAGAGACTGCAGAACACTGCGGTACAGAGAGAGAGAGACTGCAGAATACTGCGGTACAGAGAGAGAGAGAGACTGCAGAATACTGCGGTACAGAGAGAGAGAGAGACTGCAGAATACTGCGGTACAGAGAGAGAGAGAGAGAGAGAGACTGCAGAATACTGCGGTACAGACAGAGACAGCCGAATACTGCGGTACAGAGAGAGAGAGAGACTGCAGAATACTGCGGTACAGAGAGGGAGAGAGACTGCAGAATACTGCGGTACAGAGAGAGAGAGAGACTGCAGAATACTGCGGCACAGAGAGAGAGAGACTGCAGAATACTGCGGTACAGAGAGAGAGAGACTGCAGAATACTGCGGTACAGAGAGAGAGAGACTGCAGAATACTGCGGTACAGAGAGAGAGAGAGACTGCAGAATACTGCAGTACAGAGAGAGAGAGAGACTGCAGAATACTGCGGTACAGAGAGAGAGAGACTGCAGAATACTGCGGCACAGAGAGAGAGAGACTGCAGAATACTGCGGTACAGAGAGAGAGAGACTGCAGAATACTGCGGTACAGAGAGAGAGAGACTGCAGAATACTGCGGTACAGAGAGAGAGAGAGACTGCAGAATACTGCGGTACAGAGAGACAAAGAGAGACTGCAGAATACTGCGGCACAGAGAGAGAGAGAGACTGCAGAATACTGCGGTACAGAGAGAGAGAGAGAGACTGCAGAATACTGCGGTACAGAGAGAGAGAGACTGCAGAACACTGCGGTACAGAGAGAGAGAGAGAGACTGCAGAATACTGCGGTACAGAGAGAGAGAGACTGCAGAATACTGCGGTACAGAGAGAGAGAGAGACTGCAGAATACTGCGGCACAGAGAGAGAGAGACTGCAGAACACTGCGGTACAGAGAGGGAGAGAGACTGCAGAATACTGCGGTACAGAGAGAGAGAGACTGCAGAATACTGCGGTACAGAGAGAGAGAGACTGCAGAATACTGCGGTACCGAGAGAGAGAGAGACTGCAGAATACTGCGGTACAGAGAGAGAGAGAGACTGCAGAACACTGCGGTACAGAGAGAGAGAGAGACTGCAGAATACTGCGGTACAGAGAGAGAGAGAGACTGCAGAACACTGCGGTACAGAGAGGGAGAGAGACTGCAGAATACTGCGGTACAGAGAGAGAGAGAGACTGCAGAATACTGCGGTACAGAGAGGGAGAGAGACTGCAGAATACTGCGGTACAGAGAGAGGGAGAGACTGCAGAACACTGCGGTACAGAGAGAGAGAGAGAGACTGCAGAACACTGCGGTACAGAGACGGAGAGAGACTGCAGAATACTGCGGTACAGAGAGAGAGAGAGACTGCAGAATACTGCGGTACAGAGAGAGAGAGACAGACTGCAGAACACTGCGGTACAGAGAGAGAGAGAGAGACTGCAGAACACTGCGGTACAGAGAGAGACAGACTGCAGAACACTGCGGTACAGAGAGAGAGAGAGAGACTGCAGAACACTGCGGTACAGAGAGAGAGAGACTGCAGAATACTGCGGTACAGAGAGAGAGAGACTGCAGAACACTGCGGTACAGAGAGAGAGAGAGAGACTGCAGAACACTGCGGTACAGAGAGAGAGAGACTGCAGAATACTGCGGTACAGAGAGAGAGAGAGACTGCAGAATACTGCGGTACAGAGAGAGAGAGAGACTGCAGAATACTGCGGTACAGAGCGAGAGAGAGACTGCAGAATACTGCGGTACAGAGAGAGAGTGGGAGACTGCAGAATACTGCGGTACAGAGAGAGAGAGAGACTGCAGAATACTGCGGTACAGAGCGAGAGAGAGACTGCAGAATACTGCGGTACAGAGAGAGAGAGGGAGACTGCAGAATACTGCGGTACAGAGAGAGAGAGAGACTGCAGAATACTGCGGTACAGAGAGGGAGAGAGACTGCAGAATACTGCGGTACAGAGAGAGAGAGACTGCAGAATACTGCGGTACAGAGAGAGAGAGAGACTGCAGAATACTGCGGTACAGAGAGAGAGAGACTGCAGAATACTGCGGCACAGAGAGAGAGAGAGACTGCAGAACACTGCAGTACAGAGAGAGAGAGAGAGACTGCAGAACACTGCGGTACAGAGAGAGAGAGACAGACTGCAGAACACTGCGGTACAGAGAGAGAGAGCGAGACTGCAGAACACTGCGGTACAGAGAGAGAGAGACTGCAGAATACTGCGGTACAGAGAGAGAGAGAGACTGCAGAATACTGCGGTACAGAGAGAGAGAGACTGCAGAATACTGCGGTACAGAGAGAGAGAGACTGCAGAATACTGCGGTACAGAGAGAGAGAGAGACTGCAGAATACTGCGGTACAGAGAGGGAGAGAGAGAGACTGCAGAACACTGCGGTACAGAGAGAGAGAGAGACTGCAGAATACTGCGGTACAGAGAGAGAGAGAGACTGCAGAATACTGCGGCACAGAGAGGGAGAGAGACTGCAGAATACTGCGGTACAGAGAGAGAGAGAGAGACTGCAGAATACTGCGGTACAGAGAGAGAGACTGCAGAATACTGCGGCACAGAGAGAGAGAGAGACTGCAGAACACTGCGGTACAGAGAGAGAGAGAGGGACTGCAGAACACTGCGGTACAGAGAGAGAGAGACTGCAGAATACTGCGGCACAGAGAGAGAGAGACTGCAGAATACTGCGGCACAGAGAGAGAGAGAGACTGCAGAACACTGCGGTACAGAGAGAGAGAGAGAGACTGCAGAACACTGCGGTACAGAGAGAGAGAGACAGACTGCAGAACACTGCGGTACAGAGAGAGAGAGCGAGACTGCAGAACACTGCGGTACAGAGAGAGAGAGACTGCAGAATACTGCGGTACAGAGAGAGAGAGAGACTGCAGAATACTGCGGTACAGAGAGAGAGAGAGAGACTGCAGAATACTGCGGTACAGAGAGAGAGAGACCTCAGAACACTGCGGTACAGAGAGAGAGACTGCAGAATACTGCGGTACAGAGAGAGAGAGACTGCAGAATACTGCGGTACAGAGAGAGAGAGACTGCAGAATACTGCGGTACAGAGAGAGAGAGAGAGAGAGAGAGACTGCAGAATACTGCGGTACAGAGAGAGAGAGAGACTGCAGAATACTGCGGTACAGAGAGAGAGTGACTGCAGAATACTGTGGTACAGAGAGAGAGAGACTGCAGTACAGAGAGAGAGAGAGACTGCAGAATACTGCGGTACAGAGAGAGAGAGAGACTGCAGAATGCTGTGGTACAGAGAGAGAGAGAGACTGCAGAATACTGCGGTACAGAGAGAGAGACTGCAGAATACTGCGGTACAGAGAGAGAGAGAGACTGCAGAACACTCAGGTACTGAGAGAGAGACTGCAGAATACTGCGGTACAGAGAGAGAGAGAGACTGCAGAATACTATGGTAGAGAGAGAGAGAGACTGCAGAATACTGCGGCACAGAGAGAGAGAGACTGCAGAATACTGCGGTACAGAGAGAGAGAGAGACTGCAGAACACTGCGGTTCAGAGAGAGAGAGAGACTGCAGAATACTGCGGTACAGAGAGAGATAGAGACTGCAGAATACTGCGGTATAGAGAGAGAGGGAGACTGCAGAACACTGCGGTACAGAGAGAGAGACTGCAGAATACTGCGGCACAGAGAGAGAGAGAGAGAGAGAGACTGCAGAATACTGCGGTACAGAGAGAGAGAGAGACTGCAGAACACTGCGGTTCAGAAAGAGAGAGAGACTGCAGAATACTGCGGTACAGAGAGAGATAGAGACTGCAGAATACTGCGGTATAGAGAGAGAGGGAGACTGCAGAATACTGCGGTACAGAGATAGAGACTGCAGAATACTGCGGTACAGAGAGAGAGGGAGACTGCAGAATACTGCGGCAAAGAGAGAGACTGCAGAATACTGCGGTACAGAGAGAGAGAGAGACTGCAGAATACTGCGGCACAGAGAGAGAGAGAGAGACTGCAGAGTACTGCGGTACAGAGAGAGAGAGAGACTGCAGAATACTGCGGCACAGAGAGAGAGAGAGAGACTGCAGAACACTGCGGTACAGAGAGAGAGAGAGACTGCAGAATACTGCGGTACAGAGAGAGAGAGAGACTGCAGAATACTGCGGTACAGAGAGAGAGAGAGACTGCAGAATACTGTGGTACAGAGAGAGAGAGAGGGAGACTGCAGAATACTGCGGTACAGAGAGAGAGAGAGAGACTGCAGAACACTGCGGTACAGAGAGAGAGACTGCAGAACACTGCGGTAGAGAGAGAGAGAGAGACTGCTGGATACTGCGGTACAGGGAGAGAGACTGCAGAATACTGCGGTACAGAGAGAGAGAGACTGCAGAACACTGCGGTACAGAGAGAGAGAGAGACTGCAGAATACTGCGGTACAGAGAGAGAGACTGCAGAATACTGCGGTACAGAGAGAGAGAGACTGCAGAATACTGCGGTACAGAGCGAGAGAGAGGGGACTGCAGAATACTGCGGTACAGAGAGAGAGAGAGAGACTGCAGAACACTGCGGTACAGAGAGAGAGAGACTGCAGAATACTGCGGTACAGAGAGAGAGAGAGACTGCAGAATACTGCGGTACAGAGAGAGAGAGAGACTGCAGAATACTGCGGTACAGAGAGAGAGAGAGAGAGACTGCAGAATACTGCGGTACAGACAGAGACAGCCGAATACTGCGGTACAGAGAGAGAGAGAGACTGCAGAATACTGCGGTACAGAGAGGGAGAGAGACTGCAGAATACTGCGGTACAGAGAGAGAGAGAGACTGCAGAATACTGCGGCACAGAGAGAGAGAGACTGCAGAATACTGCGGTACAGAGAGAGAGAGACTGCAGAATACTGCGGTACAGAGAGAGAGAGACTGCAGAATACTGCGGTACAGAGAGAGAGAGAGACTGCAGAATACTGCAGTACAGAGAGAGAGAGAGACTGCAGAATACTGCGGTACAGAGAGAGAGAGACTGCAGAATACTGCGGCACAGAGAGAGAGAGACTGCAGAATACTGCGGTACAGAGAGAGAGAGACTGCAGAATACTGCGGTACAGAGAGAGAGAGACTGCAGAATACTGCGGTACAGAGAGAGAGAGAGACTGCAGAATACTGGGGTACAGAGAGACAGAGAGAGACTGCAGAATACTGCGGCACAGAGAGAGAGAGAGACTGCAGAATACTGCGGTACAGAGAGAGAGAGAGAGACTGCAGAATACTGCGGTACAGAGAGAGAGAGACTGCAGAACACTGCGGTACAGAGAGAGAGAGAGAGACTGCAGAATACTGCGGTACAGAGAGAGAGAGACTGCAGAATACTGCGGTACAGAGAGAGAGAGAGACTGCAGAATACTGCGGCACAGAGAGAGAGAGACTGCAGAACACTGCGGTACAGAGAGGGAGAGAGACTGCAGAATACTGCGGTACAGAGAGAGAGAGACTGCAGAATACTGCGGTACAGAGAGAGAGAGACTGCAGAATACTGCGGTACCGAGAGAGAGAGAGACTGCAGAATACTGCGGTACAGAGAGAGAGAGAGACTGCAGAACACTGCGGTACAGAGAGAGAGAGAGACTGCAGAATACTGCGCTACAGAGAGAGAGAGAGACTGCAGAACACTGCGGTACAGAGAGGGAGAGAGACTGCAGAATACTGCGGTACAGAGAGAGAGAGAGACTGCAGAATACTGCGGTACAGAGAGGGAGAGAGACTGCAGAATACTGCGGTACAGAGAGAGGGAGAGACTGCAGAACACTGCGGTACAGAGAGAGAGAGAGAGACTGCAGAACACTGCGGTACAGAGACGGAGAGAGACTGCAGAATACTGCGGTACAGAGAGAGAGAGAGACTGCAGAATACTGCGGTACAGAGAGAGAGAGACAGACTGCAGAACACTGCGGTACAGAGAGAGAGAGAGAGACTGCAGAACACTGCGGTACAGAGAGAGACAGACTGCAGAACACTGCGGTACAGAGAGAGAGAGAGAGACTGCAGAACACTGCGGTACAGAGAGAGAGAGACTGCAGAATACTGCGGTACAGAGAGAGAGAGACTGCAGAACACTGCGGTACAGAGAGAGAGAGAGAGCCTGCAGAACACTGCGGTACAGAGAGAGAGAGACTGCAGAATACTGCGGTACAGAGAGAGAGAGAGACTGCAGAATACTGCGGTACAGAGAGAGAGAGAGACTGCAGAATACTGCGGTACAGAGCGAGAGAGAGACTGCAGAATACTGCGGTACAGAGAGAGAGAGGGAGACTGCAGAATACTGCGGTACAGAGAGAGAGAGAGACTGCAGAACACTGCGGTACTGAGAGAGAGAGAGACTGCAGAATACTGCGGTACAGAGAGAGAGAGAGACTGCAGAATACTGCGGTACAGAGAGGGAGAGAGACTGCAGAATACTGCGGTACAGAGAGAGAGAGACTGCAGAATACTGCGGTACAGAGAGAGAGAGAGACTGCAGAATACTGCGGTACAGAGAGAGAGAGACTGCAGAATACTGCGGCACAGAGAGAGAGAGAGACTGCAGAACACTGCGGTACAGAGAGAGAGAGAGAGACTGCAGAACACTGCGGTACAGAGAGAGAGAGACAGACTGCAGAACACTGCGGTACAGAGAGAGAGAGCGAGACTGCAGAACACTGCGGTACAGAGAGAGAGAGACTGCAGAATACTGCGGTACAGAGAGAGAGAGAGACTGCAGAATACTGCGGTACAGAGAGAGAGAGAGACTGCAGAATACTGCGGTACAGAGAGAGAGAGACTGCACAATACTGCGGTACAGAGAGAGAGAGAGACTGCAGAATACTGCGGTACAGAGAGGGAGAGAGAGAGACTGCAGAACACTGCGGTACAGAGAGAGAGAGAGACTGCAGAATACTGCGGTACAGAGAGAGAGAGAGACTGCAGAATACTGCGGCACAGAGAGGGAGAGAGACTGCAGAATACTGCGGTACAGAGAGAGAGAGAGAGACTGCAGAATACTGCGGTACAGAGAGAGAGACTGCAGAATACTGCGGCACAGAGAGAGAGAGAGACTGCAGAACACTGCGGTACAGAGAGAGAGAGAGGGACTGCAGAACACTGCGGTACAGAGAGAGAGAGACTGCAGAATACTGCGGCACAGAGAGAGAGAGACTGCAGAATACTGCGGCACAGAGAGAGAGAGAGACTGCAGAACACTGCGGTACAGAGAGAGAGAGAGAGACTGCAGAACACTGCGGTACAGAGAGAGAGAGACAGACTGCAGAACACTGCGGTACAGAGAGAGAGAGCGAGACTGCAGAACACTGCGGTACAGAGAGAGAGAGACTGCAGAATACTGCGGTACAGAGAGAGAGAGAGACTGCAGAATACTGCGGTACAGAGAGAGAGAGAGAGACTGCAGAATACTGCGGTACAGAGAGAGAGAGACCTCAGAACACTGCGGTACAGAGAGAGAGACTGCAGAATACTGCGGTACAGAGAGAGAGAGACTGCAGAATACTGCGGTACAGAGAGAGAGAGACTGCAGAATACTGCGGTACAGAGAGAGAGAGACTGCAGAATACTGCGGCACAGAGAGAGAGAGACTGCAGAACACTGCGGTACAGAGTGAGAGAGAGACTGCAGAACACTGCGGTACAGAGAGGGAGAGAGACTGCAGAATACTGCGGTACAGAGAGAGAGAGAGACTGCAGAACACTGCGGTACAGAGAGAGAGAGAGACTGCAGAATACTGCGGTACAGAGAGAGAGAGAGAGACTGCAGAACACTGCGGTACAGAGAGAGAGAGACTGCAGAATACTGCGGTACAGAGAGAGAGAGAGAGACTGCAGAATACTGCGGTACAGAGAGAGAGAGAGACTGCAGAATACTGCGGTACAGAGAGAGAGAGAGACTGCAGAATACTGCGGCACAGAGAGAGAGAGAGAGAGACTGCAGAATACTGCGGTACAGAGAGAGAGACTGCAGAATACTGCGGTACAGAGAGAGAGAGAGAGAGAGACTGCAGAATACTGCGGTACAGAGAGAGAGAGAGAGACTGCAGAATACTGCGGTACAGAGAGAGAGAGAGACTGCAGAATACTGCGGCACAGAGAGAGAGAGAGACTGCAGAACACTGCGGTACAGAGAGAGAGAGACTGCAGAATACTGCGGCACAGAGAGAGAGAGACTGCAGAATACTGCGGTACAGAGAGAGAGAGAGAGAGACTGCAGAATACTGCGGTACAGAGAGAGAGAGAGAGACTGCAGAATACTGCGGTACAGACAGAGAGAGAGAGACTGCAGAATACTGCGGTACAGAGAGAGAGAGAGAGACTGCAGCATACTGCGGTACAGAGAGAGAGACTGCAGAATACTGCGGTACAGAGAGAGAGAGAGAGACTGCAGAACACTGCGGTACAGAGAGAGAGAGAGAGACTGCAGAATACTGCGGTACAGAGAGAGAGAGAGAGACTGCAGAATACTGCGGTACAGAGAGAGAGAGAGAGAGACTGCAGAATACTGCGGTACAGAGAGAGAGAGAGAGAGACTGCAGAATACTGCGGTACAGAGAGAGAGAGAGACTGCAGAACACTGCGGTACAGAGAGAGAGAGAGACTGCAGAGTACTGCGGCACAGAGAGAGAGAGAGAGAGACTGCAGAATACTGCGGTACAGAGAGAGAGAGAGACTGCAGAACACTGCGGTACAGAGAGAGAGAGAGACTGCAGAATACTGCGGTACAGAGAGAGAGAGAGAGACTGCAGAACACTGCGATACAGAGAGAGAGACTGCAGAATACTGCGGTACAGAGAGAGAGAGAGAGACTGCAGAACACTGCGATACAGAGAGAGAGACTGCAGAATACTGCGGTACAGAGAGAGAGAGAGACTGCAGAACACTGCGGTACAGAGAGAGAGAGAGACTGCAGAATACTGCGGTACAGAGAGAGAGAGAGAGACTGCAGAACACTGCGATACAGAGAGAGAGACTGCAGAATACTGCGGTACAGAGAGAGAGAGAGACTGCAGAATACTGCGGTACAGAGCGAGAGAGAGGGGACTGCAGAATACTGCGGTACAGAGAGAGAGAGAGAGACTGCAGAACACTGCGATACAGAGAGAGAGACTGCAGAATACTGCGGTACAGAGAGAGAGAGAGACTGCAGAATACTGCGGTACAGGGAGAGAGAGAGACTGCAGAATACTGCGGTACAGAGAGAGAGAGAGAGACTGCAGAACACTGCGATACAGAGAGAGAGACTGCAGAATACTGCGGTACAGAGAGAGAGAGAAACTGCAGAATACTGCGGTACAGAGCGAGAGAGAGGGGACTGCAGAATACTGCGGTACAGAGAGAGAGAGAGAGACTGCAGAACACTGTGATACAGAGAGAGAGACTGCAGAATACTGCGGTACAGAGAGAGAGAGAGAGAGAGACTGCAGAATACTGCGGTACAGACAGAGACTGCAGAATACTGCGGTACAGAGAGAGAGAGAGAGAGAGACTGCAGAATACTGCGGTACAGACAGAGACTGCCGAATACTGCAGTACAGAGAGAGAGAGAGAGAGAGACTGCAGAACACTGCGGTACAGAGAGAGAGAGAGAGAGAGACTGCAGAATACTGCGGTACAGAGAGAGAGAGAGAGAGAGACTGCAGAATACTGCGGTACAGACAGAGAGAGAGAGACTGCAGAACACTGCAGTACAGAGAGAGACTGCAGAATACTGCGGTACAGAGAGAGAGAGAGACTGCAGAACACTGCAGTACAGAGAGAGACTGCAGAATACTGCGGTACAGAGAGAGAGAGAGACTGCAGAATACTGCGGTACAGAGAGAGAGATAGAGACTGCAGAATACTGCGGTACAGAGAGAGAGAGACTGCAGAACACTGCAGTACAGAGAGAGACTGCAGAATACTGCGGTACAGAGAGAGAGAGAGACTGCAGAATACTGCTGTACAGAGAGAGAGAGAGAAACTGCAGAATACTGCGGTCCAGAGAGAGAGACTGCAGAATACTGCGGTACAGAGAGAGAGAGACTGCAGAACACTGCGGTACAGAGAGAGAGACTGCAGAACACTGCGGTACAGAGAGAGAGAGAGACTGCAGAATACTGCGGTACAGAGAGAGAGAGACTGCAGAATACTGCGGTACAGAGAGAGAGAGAGACTGCAGAATACTGCGGCACAGAGAGAGAGAGAGAGAGACTGCAGAATACTGCGGTACAGAGAGAGAGAGAGACTGCAGAACACTGCGGTACAGAGAGAGAGAGAGAGACTGCAGAATACTGTGGTATAGAGAGAGAGAGAGACTGCAGAATACTGCGGTACAGAGAGAGAGACTGCAGAATACTGCGGCACAGAGAGAGAGAGAGAGACTGCAGAATACTGCGGTACAGAGAGAGAGAGAGAGACTGCAGAATACTGCGGTACAGAGAGAGAGAGAGAGACTGCAGAATACTGCGGTACAGAGAGAGAGAGACTGCAGAATACTGCGGTACAGAGAGAGAGAGAGACTGCAGAATACTGCGGTACAGAGAGAGAGAGAGAGACTGCAGAATACTGCGGTACAGAGAGAGAGACACTGCAGAATACTGCGGTACAGAGAGAGAGACTGCAGAACACTGCGGTACAGAGAGAGAGAGAGACTGCAGGATACTGCGGTACAGAGAGAGAGAGTGACTGCAGAATACTGCGGTACAGAGAGAGAGAGAGACTGCAGAATACTGCGGTACAGAGAGAGAGAGAGACTGCAGAATACTGCGGTACAGAGAGAGAGACACTGCAGAATACTGCGGTACAGAGAGAGAGAGAGACTGCAGAATACTGTGGTACAGAGAGAGAGAGACTGCAGTACAGAGAGAGAGAGAGACTGCAGAATACTGCGGTACAGAGAGAGAGAGACTGCAGAATGCTGTGGTACAGAGAGAGAGAGAGACTGCAGAATACTGCGGCACAGAGAGAGAGACTGCAGAATACTGCGGTACAGAGAGAGAGAGAGACTGCAGAACACTCAGGTACTGAGAGAGAGACTGCAGAATACTGCGGTACAGAGAGAGAGAGACTGCAGAATACTATGGTAGAGAGAGAGAGAGACTGCAGAATACTGCGGCACAGAGAGAGAGAGAGACTGCAGAATACTGCGGTACAGAGAGAGAGAGAGACTGCAGAACACTGCGGTTCAGAGGGAGAGAGAGACTGCAGAATACTGCGGTAAAGAGAGAGAGACTGCAGAATACTGCGGTACAGAGAGAGATAGAGACTGCAGAATACTGCGGTATAGAGAGAGAGGGAGACTGCAGAATACTGCGGTACAGAGATAGAGACTGCAGAATACTGCGGTATAGAGAGAGAGGGAGACTGCAGAATACTGCGGCAAAGAGAGAGACTGCAGAATACTGCGGTACAGAGAAAGAGAGAGACTGCAGAATACTGCGGCACAGAGAGAGAGAGAGAGACTGCAGAATACTGCGGTACAGAGAGAGAGAGAGACTGCAGAATACTGCGGCACAGAGAGAGAGAGAGAGACTGCAGAATACTGCGGTACAGGGAGAGAGAGACTGCAGAACACTGCGGTACAGAGAGAGAGACTGCAGAATACTGTGGTACAGAGAGAGAGAGAGAGAGACTGCAGAATACTGCGGTACAGGCAGAGAGAGACTGCAGAACACTGCGGTACAGAGAGAGAGAGAGACTGCAGAATACTGCGGTACAGAGAGAGAGAGACTGCAGAATACTGCGGTACAGAGCGAGAGAGAGGGGACTGCAGAATACTGCGGTACAGAGAGAGGGAGAGACTGCAGATCATTGCGATACAGAGAGAGAGAGAGACTGCAGAATACTGCGGTACAGAGAGAGAGAGAGAGAGAGACTGCAGAATACTGCGGTACAGACAGAGACTGCAGAATACTGCGGTACAGAGAGCGAGAGAGAGAGACTGCCGAATACTGCGGTACAGAGAGAGAGATAGAGACTGTAGAATACTGCGGTACAGAGAGAGAGAGAGAGACTGCAGAACACTGCAGTACAGAGAGAGACTGCAGAATACTGCGGTACAGAGAGAGAGAGAGAGACTGCAGAACACTGCAGTACAGAGAGAGACTGCAGAATACTGCGGTACAGAGAGAGAGAGACTGCAGAATACTGCGGTACAGAGAGAGAGAGACTGCAGAATACCGCGGTACAGAGAGAGAGAGACTGCAGAATACCGCGGAACAGAGAGAGAGAGAGACTGCAGAATACTGCGGTACAGCGAGAGAGAGAGACTGCAGAATACTGCGGTACAGAGAGAGAGAGACTGGAGAATACTGCGGTACAGAGAGAGAGAGAGAGACTGCAGAATACTGCGGTACAGAGAGAGAGAGAGACTGCAGAATACTGCGGTACAGAGAGAGAGAGAGAGACTGCAGAATACTGCGGTACAGAGAGAGAGAGAGACTGCAGAATACTGCGGTACAGAGAGAGAGAGAGACTGCAGAATACAGCGGTACAGAGAGAGAGAGACTGCAGAATACCGCGGTACAGAGAGAGAGAGAGACTGCAGAATACTGCGGTACAGAGAGAGAGAGACTGCAGAATACTGCGGTACAGAGGGAGAGAGAGACTGCAGAATACTGCGGTACAGAGAGAGAGAGACTGCAGAATACTGCGGTACAGAGAGAGAGAGAGAGACTGCAGAATACTGCAGCACAGAGAGAGAGAGAGAGACTGCAGAAAACTGCGGTACAGAGAGAGAGAGAGACTGCAGAATACTACGGTAGAGAGAGAGAGAGAGAGAGACTGCAGAATACTGCGGTACAGAGAGAGAGAGAGAGTCTGCAGAATACTGCGGTACAGAGAGAGAGAGAGACTGCAGAACACTGCGGTACAGAGAGAGAGAGACTGCAGAATATTGCGGTACAGAGAGAGAGAGAGACTGCAGAACACTGCGGTACAGAGAGAGAGAGAGACTGCAGAATATTGCGGTACAGAGAGAGAGAGAGGCTGCAGAATACTGCGCCACAGAGAGGGAGAGACTGCAGAATACTGCGGCACAGAGAGAGAGAGTCTGCAGAATACTGCGGTACAGAGAGAGAGAGAGACTGCACAATACTGCGGTACAGAGAGAGAGACAGAGACTGCAGAATACTGCGGTAGAGAGAGAGAGAGGCTGCAGAATACTGCGGCACAGAGCGAGAGGGACTGCAGAATACTGCGGTACAGAGAGAGAGAGAGACTGCATAATACTGCGGCACAGAGAGAGAGAGAGACTGCAGAACACTGCGGTACAGAGAGAGAGACTGCAGAATACTGTGGTACAGAGAGAGAGAGAGAGAGACTGCAGAATACTGCGGTACAGGCAGAGAGAGACTGCAGAACACTGCGGTACAGAGAGAGAGAGAGACTGCAGAATACTGCGGTACAGAGAGAGAGAGACTGCAGAATACTGCGGTACAGAGCGAGAGAGAGGGGACTGCAGAATACTGCGGTACAGAGAGAGGGAGAGACTGCAGATCATTGCGATACAGAGAGAGAGAGAGACTGCAGAATACTGCGGTACAGAGAGAGAGAGAGAGAGAGACTGCAGAATACTGCGGTACAGACAGAGACTGCAGAATACTGCGGTACAGAGAGCGAGAGAGAGAGACTGCCGAATACTGCGGTACAGAGAGAGAGATAGAGACTGTAGAATACTGCGGTACAGAGAGAGAGAGAGAGACTGCAGAACACTGCAGTACAGAGAGAGACTGCAGAATACTGCGGTACAGAGAGAGAGAGAGAGACTGCAGAACACTGCAGTACAGAGAGAGACTGCAGAATACTGCGGTACAGAGAGAGAGAGACTGCAGAATACTGCGGTACAGAGAGAGAGAGACTGCAGAATACCGCGGTACAGAGAGAGAGAGACTGCAGAATACCGCGGTACAGAGAGAGAGAGAGACTGCAGAATACTGCGGAACAGAGAGAGAGAGAGACTGCAGAATACTGCGGTACAGCGAGAGAGAGAGACTGCAGAATACTGCGGTACAGAGAGAGAGAGACTGGAGAATACTGCGGTACAGAGAGAGAGAGAGAGACTGCAGAATACTGCGGTACAGAGAGAGAGAGAGACTGCAGAATACTGCGGTACAGAGAGAGAGAGAGAGACTGCAGAATACTGCGGTACAGAGAGAGAGAGAGACTGCAGAATACTGCGGTACAGAGAGAGAGAGAGACTGCAGAATACAGCGGTACAGAGAGAGAGAGACTGCAGAATACCGCGGTACAGAGAGAGAGAGAGACTGCAGAATACTGCGGTACAGAGAGAGAGAGACTGCAGAATACTGCGGTACAGAGGGAGAGAGAGACTGCAGAATACTGCGGTACAGAGAGAGAGAGACTGCAGAATACTGCGGTACAGAGAGAGAGAGAGAGACTGCAGAATACTGCAGCACAGAGAGAGAGAGAGAGACTGCAGAAAACTGCGGTACAGAGAGAGAGAGAGACTGCAGAATACTACGGTAGAGAGAGAGAGAGAGAGAGACTGCAGAATACTGCGGTACAGAGAGAGAGAGAGAGTCTGCAGAATACTGCGGTACAGAGAGAGAGAGAGACTGCAGAACACTGCGGTACAGAGAGAGAGAGAGAGACTGCAGAATATTGCGGTACAGAGAGAGAGAGAGGCTGCAGAATACTGCGCCACAGAGAGGGAGAGACTGCAGAATACTGCGGCACAGAGAGAGAGAGTCTGCAGAATACTGCGGTACAGAGAGAGAGAGAGACTGCACAATACTGCGGTACAGAGAGAGAGACAGAGACTGCAGAATACTGCGGTAGAGAGAGAGAGAGGCTGCAGAATACTGCGGCACAGAGCGAGAGGGACTGCAGAATACTGCGGTACAGAGAGAGAGAGAGACTGCATAATACTGCGGCACAGAGAGAGAGAGAGACTGCAGAATACTGCTGTACAGAGAGAGAGAGAGACTGCACAATACTGCGGTACAGAGAGAGAGACAGAGACTGCAGAATACTGCGGTAGAGAGAGAGAGAGGCTGCAGAATACTGCGGCACAGAGCGAGAGGGACTGCAGAATACTGCGGTACAGAGAGAGAGACTCCAGAATACTGGAGCACAGAGAGAGAGAGAGAGACTGCAGAATACTGCGGTCCATAGAGAGAGGGAGAGACTGCAGAATACTGCGGTACAGAGAGAGAGACTGCAGAATACTGCGGTCCAGAGAGAGAGACAGCAGAATGCTGCGGTACAGAGAGAGAGAGAGACTGCAGAATACTGCGGTACAGAGAGAGAGAGAGAGAGAGAGAGACTGCAGAATACTGCGGTACAGAGAGAGAGGGAGAGAGACTGCAGAATACTGCGGTACAGAGAGAGAGAGAGAGAGAGAGAGACTGCAGAATGCTGCGGTACAGAGAGAGAGAGAGACTGCAGAATACTGCGGTACAGAGAGAGAGAGAGAGACTGCACAATACTGCGGTACAGAGAGAGAGACAGAGACTGCAGAATACTGCGGTAGAGAGAGAGAGAGGCTGCAGAATACTGCGGCACAGAGCGAGAGGGACTGCAGAATACTGCGGTACAGAGAGAGAGACTCCAGAATACTGGAGCACAGAGAGAGAGACTGCAGAATACTGCGGTCCAAAGAGAGAGGGAGAGACTGCAGAATACTGCGGTACAGAGAGAGAGACTGCAGAATACTGCGGTCCAGAGAGAGAGACAGCAGAATGCTGCGGTACAGAGAGAGAGAGAGACTGCAGAATACTGCGGTACAGAGAGAGAGAGAGAGAGAGAGAGACTGCAGAATACTGCGGTACAGAGAGAGAGAGAGAGAGACTGCGGTACAGAGAGAGAGAGACTGCAGAGTACTGCGGTACAGAGAGATAGAGAGAGGGACTGCAGAATACTGCGGTACAGAGAGAGAGACTGCAGAATACTGCGGTACAGAGAGAGAGAGACTGCAGAATACTGCGGTACAGAGAGAGAGAGAGAGAGACTGCGGTACAGAGAGAGAGAGACTGCAGAGTACTGCGGTACAGAGAGAGAGAGAGAGGGACTGCAGAATACTGCGGTACAGAGAGAGAGACTGCAGAATACTGCGGTACAGAGAGAGAGAGACTGCAGAATACTGCGGTACAGAGAGTGAGAGACTGCAGAATACTGCGGTACCGAGAGAGAGAGAGACTTCAGAATACTGCGGTACAGAGAGAGAGAGGAGACTGCAGAATACTGTGGTACAGGGAAAGAGAGAGACTGCAGAATACTGCGACACAGAGAGAGAGACTGCAGAATACTGCGGTACAGAGAGAGAGAGTGACTGCAGAATACTGCGGTACAGAGAGAGAGAGACTGCAGAATACTGCGGTACAGAGAGAGAGAGGGAGGCTGCAGAATACTGCGGCACAGAGAGAGAGAGACTGCAGAATACTGCGGCACAGAGAGAGAGAGACTGCAGAATACTGCGGTACAGAGAGAGAGAGACTGCAGAATACTGCGGCACAGAGAGAGAGAGACTGCAGAATACTGCGGTACAGAGAGCGAGAGAGACTGCAGAATACTGCGGTACAGAGAGAGAGAGAGACTGCAGAATATTGCGGTACAGAGAGAGAGAGAGGCTGCAGAATACTGCGGCACAGAGAGGGAGAGACTGCAGAATACTGCGGCACAGAGAGAGAGAGAGACTGCAGAATACTGCTGTACAGAGAGAGAGAGAGACTGCACAATACTGCGGTACAGAGAGAGAGACAGAGACTGCAGAATACTGCGGTAGAGAGAGAGAGAGGCTGCAGAATACTGCGGCACAGAGCGAGAGGGACTGCAGAATACTGCGGTACAGAGAGAGAGACTCCAGAATACTGGAGCACAGAGAGAGAGAGAGAGAGAGAGAGACTGCAGAATACTGCGGTCCAAAGAGAGAGGGAGAGACTGCAGAATACTGCGGTACAGAGAGAGAGACTGCAGAATACTGCGGTCCAGAGAGAGAGACAGCAGAATGCTGCGGTACAGAGAGAGAGAGAGAGAGAGAGAGACTGCAGAATACTGCAGTACAGAGAGAGAGGGAGAGAGACTGCAGAATACTGCGGTACAGAGAGAGAGAGAGCTGCAGAATACTGCGGTACAGAGAGAGAGAGAGAGGCTGCAGAATACTGCGGCACAGAGCGAGAGAGAGACTGCAGAATACTGCGGTACAGAGAGAGAGAGAGACTGCACAATACTGCGGTACAGAGAGAGAGAGAGACTGCAGAATACTGCGGTACAGAGAGAGAGAGAGACTGCAGAATACTGCGGTACAGAGAGAGAGAGAGACTGCAGAATACTGCGGCACAGAGAGAGAGAGACTGTAGAATACTGCGGCACAGAGAGAGAGAGAAACTGCAGAATACTGCGGTACAGAGAGAGAGAGACTGCAGAATACTGCGGTACAGAGAGAGAGAGAGACTGCAGAATACTGCGGTACAGAGAGAGAGAGAGACTGCAGAACACTGCGGCACAGAGCGAGAGAGAGGGAGACTGCAGAATACTGCGGTACAGAGAGAGAGAGAGACTGCAGAATACTGCGGCACAGAGAGAGAGAGACTGCAGAATACTGCGGTACAGAGAGAGAGAGAGACTGCAGAATACTGCGGTACAGAGAGAGAGAGAGACTGCAGAACACTGCGGCACAGAGCGAGAGAGAGGGAGACTGCAGAATACTGCGGTACAGAGAGAGAGAGAGAGGCTGCAGAATACTGCGGCACAGAGCGAGAGAGACTGCAGAATACTGCGGTACAGAGAGAGAGAGAGAGGCTGCAGAATACTGCGGTACAGAGAGAGAGAGAGACTGCAGAATACTGCGGTACAGGAAGAGAGAGAGACTGCAGAATACTGCGGTACAGGGAGAGAGAGAGACTGCAGAATACTGCGGCACAGAGAGAGAGAGACTGTAGAATACTGCGGCACAGAGAGAGAGAGAGACTGCAGAATACTGCGGTACAGAGAGAGAGAGACTGCAGAATACTGCGGTACAGAGAGAGAGAGAGAGGCTGCAGAATACTGCGGCACAGAGCGAGAGAGACTGCAGAATACTGCAGCACAGAGAGAGAAACTGCAGAATACTGCGGCACAGAGAGAGAGAGACTGCAGAATACTGCAGCACAGAGAGAGAGACTGCAGAATACTGCGGTACAGAGAGAGAGAGAGAGGCTGCAGAATACTGCGGTACAGAGAGAGACAGACTGCAGAATACTGCAGCACAGAGAGAGAGACTGCAGCATACTGCGGCACAGAGAGAGAAAGACTGCAGAATACTGCGGTACAGAGAGAGAGAGTGACTGCAGAATACTGCGGTTCAGAGAGAGAGAGACTGCAGAATACTGCGGTAGAGAGAGAGAGAGACTGCAGTATACTGCGGTACAGCGAGAGAGAGAGAGACTGCAGAACACTGCGGTACAGAGAGAGAGAGAGACTGCAGAATACTGCGGTACAGAGAGAGAGAGAGAGACTGCAGAATACTGCGGTATAGAGAGAGAGAGAGATTGCAGAATACTGCGGTACAGAGAGAGAGAGACCTCAGAACACTGCGGTACAGAGAGAGAGACTGCAGAATACTGCGGTACAGAGAGAGAGAGACTGCAGAATACTGCGGTACAGGGAGAGAGAGAGACTGCAGAATACTGTGGTACAGAGAGAGAGAGACCGAAGAATACTGCGGTACAGAGAGAGAGAGAGAGACTGCAGAATATTGCGGTACAGAGAGAGAGAGAGGCTGCAGAATACTGCGGCACAGAGAGGGAGAGACTGCAGAATACTGCGGCACAGAGAGAGAGAGACTGCATAATACTGCGGCACAGAGAGAGAGAGAGACTGCAGAATACTGCTGTACAGAGAGAGAGAGAGACTGCAGAATACTGCGGTACAGAGAGAGAGAGAGACTGCAGAACACTGCGGTACAGAGAGAGAGAGACTGCAGAATACTGCGGTACAGAGAGAGAGAGAGACTGCACAATACTGCGGTACAGAGAGAGAGACAGAGACTGCAGAATACTGCGGTAGAGAGAGAGAGAGGCTGCAGAATACTGCGGCACAGAGCGAGAGGGACTGCAGAATACTGCGGTACAGAGAGAGAGACTCCAGAATACTGGAGCACAGAGAGAGAGAGAGAGAGAGAGAGACTGCAGAATACTGCGGTCCAAAGAGAGAGGGAGAGACTGCAGAATACTGCGGTACAGAGAGAGAGACTGCAGAATACTGCGGTCCAGAGAGAGAGACAGCAGAATGCTGCGGTACAGAGAGAGAGAGAGAGAGAGAGAGACTGCAGAATACTGCAGTACAGAGAGAGAGGGAGAGAGACTGCAGAATACTGCGGTACAGAGAGAGAGAGAGCTGCAGAATACTGCGGTACAGAGAGAGAGAGAGAGGCTGCAGAATACTGCGGCACAGAGCGAGAGAGAGACTGCAGAATACTGCGGTACAGAGAGAGAGAGAGACTGCACAATACTGCGGTACAGAGAGAGAGAGAGACTGCAGAATACTGCGGTACAGAGAGAGAGAGAGACTGCAGAATACTGCGGTACAGAGAGAGAGAGAGACTGCAGAATACTGCGGCACAGAGAGAGAGAGACTGTAGAATACTGCGGCACAGAGAGAGAGAGAAACTGCAGAATACTGCGGTACAGAGAGAGAGAGACTGCAGAATACTGCGGTACAGAGAGAGAGAGAGACTACAGAATACTGCGGTACAGAGAGAGAGAGAGACTGCAGAACACTGCGGCACAGAGCGAGAGAGAGGGAGACTGCAGAATACTGCGGTACAGAGAGAGAGAGAGACTGCAGAATACTGCGGCACAGAGAGAGAGAGACTGCAGAATACTGCGGTACAGAGAGAGAGAGAGACTGCAGAATACTGCGGTACAGAGAGAGAGAGAGACTGCAGAACACTGCGGCACAGAGCGAGAGAGAGGGAGACTGCAGAATACTGCGGTACAGAGAGAGAGAGAGAGGCTGCAGAATACTGCGGCACAGAGCGAGAGAGACTGCAGAATACTGCGGTACAGAGAGAGAGAGAGAGGCTGCAGAATACTGCGGTACAGAGAGAGAGAGAGACTGCAGAATACTGCGGTACAGGAAGAGAGAGAGACTGCAGAATACTGCGGTACAGGGAGAGAGAGAGACTGCAGAATACTGCGGCACAGAGAGAGAGAGACTGTAGAATACTGCGGCACAGAGAGAGAGAGAGACTGCAGAATACTGCGGTACAGAGAGAGAGAGACTGCAGAATACTGCGGTACAGAGAGAGAGAGAGAGGCTGCAGAATACTGCGGCACAGAGCGAGAGAGACTGCAGAATACTGCAGCACAGAGAGAGAAACTGCAGAATACTGCGGCACAGAGAGAGAGAGACTGCAGAATACTGCAGCACAGAGAGAGAGACTGCAGAATACTGCGGTACAGAGAGAGAGAGAGAGGCTGCAGAATACTGCGGTACAGAGAGAGACAGACTGCAGAATACTGCAGCACAGAGAGAGAGACTGCAGCATACTGCGGCACAGAGAGAGAAAGACTGCAGAATACTGCGGTACAGAGAGAGAGAGTGACTGCAGAATACTGCGGCACAGAGAGAGAGAGACTGCAGAATACTGCGGTAGAGAGAGAGAGAGACTGCAGTATACTGCGGTACAGCGAGAGAGAGAGAGACTGCAGAACACTGCGGTACAGAGAGAGAGAGAGACTGCAGAATACTGCGGTACAGAGAGAGAGAGAGAGACTGCAGAATACTGCGGTATAGAGAGAGAGAGAGATTGCAGAATACTGCGGTACAGAGAGAGAGAGACCTCAGAACACTGCGGTACAGAGAGAGAGACTGCAGAATACTGCGGTACAGAGAGAGAGAGACTGCAGAATACTGCGGTACAGGGAGAGAGAGAGACTGCAGAATACTGTGGTACAGAGAGAGGGAGACCGAAGAATACTGCGGTACAGAGAGAGAGAGAGAGACTGCAGAATATTGCGGTACAGAGAGAGAGAGAGGCTGCAGAATACTGCGGCACAGAGAGGGAGAGACTGCAGAATACTGCGGCACAGAGAGAGAGAGACTGCATAATACTGCGGCACAGAGAGAGAGAGAGACTGCAGAATACTGCTGTACAGAGAGAGAGAGAGACTGCAGAATACTGCGGTACAGAGAGAGAGAGAGACTGCAGAACACTGCGGTACAGAGAGAGAGAGACTGCAGAATACTGCGGTACAGAGAGAGAGAGAGACTGCACAATACTGCGGTACAGAGAGAGAGACAGAGACTGCAGAATACTGCGGTAGAGAGAGAGAGAGGCTGCAGAATACTGCGGCACAGAGCGAGAGACAGCAGAATGCTGCGGTACAGAGAGAGAGAGAGACTGCAGAATACTGCGGTCCAAAGAGAGAGGGAGAGACTGCAGAATACTGCGGTACAGAGAGAGAGACAGCAGAATGCTGCGGTACAGAGAGAGAGAGAGACTGCAGAATACTGCGGTACAGAGAGAGAGAGAGAGAGAGAGAGACTGCAGAATACTGCGGTACAGAGAGAGAGGGAGAGAGACTGCAGAATACTGCGGTACAGAGAGAGAGAGAGCTGCAGAATACTGCGGTACAGAGAGAGAGAGAGAGGCTGCACAATACTGCGGTACAGAGAGAGAGAGAGACTGCAGAATACTGCGGTACAGAGAGAGAGAGAGACTGCAGAATACTGCGGCACAGAGAGAGAGAGACTGTAGAATACTGTGGTACAGAGAGGGAGAGAAACTGCAGAATACTGCGGTACAGAGAGAGAGAGACTGCAGAATACTGCGGCACAGAGCGAGAGAGAGGGAGACTGCAGAATACTGCGGTACAGAGAGAGAGAGAGAGACTGCAGAATACTGCGGTACAGAGAGAGAGAGACTGCAGAATACTGCGGTACAGAGAGAGAGAGAGACTGCAGAATACTGCGGCACAGAGAGAGAGAGACTGTAGAATACTGCGGCACAGAGAGAGAGAGAAACTGCAGAATACTGCGGTACAGAGAGAGAGAGACTGCAGAATACTGCGGCACAGAGCGAGAGAGAGGGAGACTGCAGAATACTGCGGTACAGAGAGAGAGAGAGAGGCTGCAGAATACTGCGGCACAGAGCGAGAGAGAGAGACTGCAGAATACTGCAGTACAGAGAGAGAGACTGCAGCATACTGCGGTACAGAGAGAGAGAGAGACTGCAGAATACTGCGGTACAGAGAGAGAGAGAGAGGCTGCAGAATACTGCGGTACAGAGAGAGAGAGAGACTGCAGAATACTGCGGTACAGAGAGAGAGAGAGACTGCAGAATACTGCGGTACAGAGAGAGAGAGAGACTGCAGAATACTGCGGTACAGGAAGAGAGAGAGACTGCAGAATACTGCGGTACAGGGAGAGAGAGAGACTGCAGAATACTGTGGTACAGAGAGAGAGAGAGACTGCAGAATACTGCGGTACAGAGAGAGAGAGAGACTGCAGAATACTGCGGCACAGAGCGAGAGAGAGGGAGACTGCAGAATACTGCGGTACAGAGAGAGAGAGAGAGACTGCAGAATATTGCGGTACAGAGAGAGAGAGAGGCTGCAGAATACTGCGGCACAGAGAGGGAGAGACTGCAGAATACTGCGGCACAGAGAGAGAGAGACTGCAGAATACTGCGGTACAGAGAGAGAGAGAGAGACTGCAGAATACTGCGGTACAGAGAGAGAGAGACTGCAGAATACTGCGGCACAGAGAGAGACTGCAGAATACTGCGGTACAGTGAGAGAGAGACTGCAGAATACTGCGGTACAGAGAGAGAGAGAGACTGCAGAATACTGCGGTACAGCGAGAGAGAGACTGCAGAATACTGCGGTACAGAGAGAGAGAGACTGCAGAATACTGCGGAAGAGAGAGAGAGAGAGACTGCAGAACACTGCGGTACAGAGAGAGAGAGAGACTGCAGAATACTGCGGTATAGAGAGAGAGAGAGACTGCAGAATACTGCGGTATAGAGAGAGAGAGAGAGACTGCAGAATACTGCGGTACAGAGAGAGAGAGAGAGAGAGAGACTGCAGAATACTGCGGTACAGAGAGAGAGAGAGACTGCAGAACACTGCGGTACAGAGAGAGAGAGACTGCAGAATACTGCGGTACAGAGAGAGAGAGACTGCAGAATACTGTGGTACAGAGAGAGAGACTGCAGAATACTGCGGTACAGAGAGAGAGAGAGAGAGACTGCAGAATACTGCGGTACAGAGAGAGAGAGAGACTGCAGAATACTGCGGTACAGAGAGAGAGAGAGAGAGACTGCAGAATACTGCGGTACAGAGAGAGAGAGAGACTGCAGAATACTGCGGTACAGAGAGAGAGATAGAGAGACTGCAGAATACTGCGGAACAGAGAGAGAGACTGCAGAATACTGCGGTACAGAGAGAGAGACTGCAGAATACTGCGGTACAGAGAGAGAGACTGCAGAATACTGCAGTACAGAGAGTGTGAGAGACTGCAGAATACTGCGGTACAGAGAGAGAGATAGAGAGACTGCAGAATACTGCGGAACAGAGAGAGAGACTGCAGAATACTGCGGTACAGAGAGAGAGGGACTGCAGAATACTGCGGTACAGAGAGAGAGAGAGAGACTGCAGAATGCTGCGGTACAGAGAGAGAGAGAGAGAGACTGCAGAATACTGCGGTACAGAGAGAGAGAGAGACGGCAGAATACTGCGGTACAGGGAGAGAGAGAGACTGCAGAATACTGTGGTACAGAGAGAGAGAGAGAGAGACTGCAGAATACTGCGGTACAGAGAGAGAGAGACTGCAGAACACTGTGGTACAGAGAGAGAGAGAGACTGCAGAATACTGCGGTACAGAGAGAGAGACTGCAGAATACTGCGGTACAGGGAGAGAGAGAGACTGCAGAATACTGTGGTACAGAGAGAGAGAGAGACTGCAGAATACTGCGGTACAGAGAGAGAGAGAGACTGCAGAATACTGCGGTACAGAGAGAGAGAGAGACTGCAGAATACTGCGGTACAGAGAGAGAGAGAGACTGCAGAATACTGCGGTACAGAGAGAGAGAGGGACTGCAGAACACTGCGGTACAGAGAGAGAGAGAGAGAGACTGCAGAATACTGCGGTACAGAGAGAGAGAGAGACTGCAGAACACTGCGGTACAGAGAGAGAGAGAGACTGCAGAATACTGCGGTACAGAGAGAGAGACTGCAGAATACTGCGGTACAGAGAGAGAGAGAGACTGCAGAATACTGCGGTACAGAGAGAGAGAGAGAGAGACTGCAGAATACTGCGGTACAGAGAGAGAGAGAGACTGCAGAACACTGCGGTACAGAGAGAGAGAGAGACTGCAGAATACTGCGGTACAGAGAGAGAGAGAGACTGCAGAACACTGCGGTACAGAGAGAGAGAGAGACTGCAGAACACTGCGGTACAGAGAGAGAGAGAGACTGCAGAACACTGCGGTACAGAGAGAGAGAGAGAGACTGCAGAATACTGCGGTACAGAGAGAGAGAGAGAGACTGCAGAATACTGCGGTACAGAGAGAGAGAGAGAGACTGCAGAATACTGCGGTACAGAGAGAGAGAGAGAGACTGCAGAATACTGCGGTACAGAGAGAGAGAGAGACTGCAGAATACTGCGGTACAGAGAGAGAGAGACTGCAGAATACTGCGGTACAGAGAGAGAGAGACTGCAGAATACTGCGGTACAGGGAGAGAGAGAGACTGCAGAATACTGCGGTACAGAGTGAGAGAGAGACTGCAGAATACTGCGGTACAGAGAGAGAGAGACTGCAGAATACTGCGGTACAGAGAGGGAGACTGCAGAATACTGCGGTACAGAGAGAGAGAGAGAGACTGCAGAATACTGCGGTACAGAGAGAGAGAGAGACTGCAGAATACTGCGGTACAGAGAGAAAGAGAGACTGCAGAACACTGCGGTACAGAGAGAGAGAGAGGCTGCAGAATACTGCGGTACAGAGAGAGAGAGACTGCAGAATACTGCGGTACAGAGAGAGACTGCAAAATACTGCGGTACAGTGAGAGAGAGACTGCAGAATACTGCGGTACAGAGAGAGAGAGAGACTGCAGAATACTGCGGTACAGCGAGAGAGAGACTGCAGAATACTGCGGTACAGAGAGAGAGAGACTGCAGAATACTGCGGAAGAGAGAGAGAGAGAGACCGCAGAACACTGCGGTACAGAGAGAGAGAGAGACTGCAGAATACTGCGGTATAGAGAGAGAGAGAGACTGCAGAATACTGCGGTATAGAGAGAGAGAGAGAGACTGCAGAATACTGCGGTACAGAGAGAGAGAGAGAGAGAGAGACTGCAGAATACTGCGGTACAGAGAGAGAGAGAGACTGCAGAACACTGCGGTACAGAGAGAGAGAGACTGCAGAATACTGCGGTACAGAGAGAGAGAGACTGCAGAATACTGTGGTACAGAGAGAGAGACTGCAGAATACTGCGGTACAGAGAGAGAGAGAGAGAGACTGCAGAATACTGCGGTACAGAGAGAGAGAGAGACTGCAGAATACTGCGGTACAGAGAGAGAGAGAGAGAGACTGCAGAATACTGCGGTACAGAGAGAGAGAGAGACTGCAGAATACTGCGGTACAGAGAGAGAGATAGAGAGACTGCAGAATACTGCGGAACAGAGAGAGAGACTGCAGAATACTGCGGTACAGAGAGAGAGACTGCAGAATACTGCGGTACAGAGAGAGAGACTGCAGAATACTGCAGTACAGAGAGTGTGAGAGACTGCAGAATACTGCGATACAGAGAGAGAGATAGAGAGACTGCAGAATACTGCGGAACAGAGAGAGAGACTGCAGAATACTGCGGTACAGAGAGAGAGAGACTGCAGAATACTGCGGTACAGAGAGAGAGAGAGAGACTGCAGAATGCTGCGGTACAGAGAGAGAGAGAGAGAGACTGCAGAATACTGCGGTACAGAGAGAGAGAGAGACGGCAGAATACTGCGGTACAGGGAGAGAGAGAGACTGCAGAATACTGTGGTACAGAGAGAGAGAGAGAGAGACTGCAGAATACTGCGGTACAGAGAGAGAGAGACTGCAGAACACTGTGGTACAGAGAGAGAGAGAGACTGCAGAATACTGCGGTACAGAGAGAGAGACTGCAGAATACTGCGGTACAGGGAGAGAGAGAGACTGCAGAATACTGTGGTACAGAGAGAGAGAGAGACTGCAGAATACTGCGGTACAGAGAGAGAGAGAGACTGCAGAATACTGCGGTACAGAGAGAGAGAGAGACTGCAGAATACTGCGGTACAGAGAGAGAGAGAGACTGCAGAATACTGCGGTACAGAGAGAGAGAGAGACTGCAGAATACTGCGGTACAGAGAGAGAGAGAGACTGCAGAACACTGCGGTACAGAGAGAGAGAGAGACTGCAGAATACTGCGGTACAGAGAGAGAGAGAGACTGCAGAACACTGCGGTACAGAGAGAGAGAGAGACTGCAGAACACTGCGGTACAGAGAGAGAGAGAGACTGCAGAACACTGCGGTACAGAGAGAGAGAGAGAGACTGCAGAATACTGCGGTACAGAGAGAGAGAGAGAGACTGCAGAATACTGCGGTACAGAGAGAGAGAGAGAGACTGCAGAATACTGCTGTACAGCGAGAGAGAGAGAGACTGCAGAATACTGCGGTACAGAGAGAGAGAGACTGCAGAATACTGCGGTACAGGGAGAGAGAGACTGCAGAATACTGCGGTACAGAGTGAGAGAGAGACTGCAGAATACTGCGGTACAGAGAGAGAGAGACTGCAGAATACTGCGGTACAGAGAGGGAGACTGCAGAATACTGCGGTACAGTGAGAGAGAGAGAGACTGCAGAATACTGCGGTACAGAGAGAGAGAGAGACTGCAGAATACTGCGGTACAGAGAGAAAGAGAGACTGCAGAACACTGCGGTACAGAGAGAGAGAGAGGCTGCAGAATACTGCGGTACAGAGAGAGAGAGACTGCAGAATACTGCGGTACAGAGAGAGAGAGACTGCAGAATACTGCGGTACAGAGAGAGAGAGAGACTGCAGAATACTGCGGTACAGAGAGAGAGAGAGGCTGCAGAATACTGCGGTACAGAGAGAGAGAGGGACTGCAGAACACTGCGGTACAGCGAGAGAGATACTGCAGAATACTGCGGCACAGAGAGAGAGAGAGACTGCAGAATACTGCGGCACAGAGAGAGAGAGAGACTGCAGAATACTGCGGCACAGAGAGAGAGAGAGACTGCAGAATACTGCGGTACAGCGAGAGAGAGACTTCAGAATACTGCGGTACAGAGAGAGAGAGACTGCAGAATACTGCGGTAGAGAGAGAGAGAGAGAGAGACTGCAGAATACTGCTGTACAGCGAGAGAGAGAGAGACTGCAGAACACTGCGGTAGAGAGAGAGAGAGAGACTGCAGAATACTGCTGTACAGCGAGAGAGAGACTGCAGAATACTGCGGTAGAGAGAGAGAGAGAGACTGCAGAATACTGCTGTGCAGCGAGAGAGAGAGAGACTGCAGAACACTGCGGTAGAGAGAGAGAGAGAGACTGCAGAATACTGCGGTACAGAGAGAGAGAGGGAGACTGCAGAACACTGCGGTACAGAGAGAGAGAGAGACTGCAGAATACTGCGGTACAGTGAGAGAGAGACTGCAGAATACTGCGGTACAGAGAGAGAGAGAGACTGCAGAACACTGCGGTATAGAGAGAGAGAGACTGCAGAATACTGCGGTACAGAGAGAGAGACTGCAGAATACTGCGGTACAGAGAGAGAGACTGCAGAATACTGCAGTACAGAGAGAGAGAGAGACTGCAGAACACTGCGGTATAGAGAGAGAGAGACTGCAGAATACTGCGGTACAGAGAGAGACTGCAGTATACTGCGGTACAGAGAGAGAATGCAGTATACTGCGGTACAGAGAGAGAGGGACTGCAGAATACTGCGGTACTGAGAGAGAGAGAGACTGCAGAATACTGCGGTACAGAGAGAGAGACTGCAGAATACTGCGGTACAGAGAGAGAGAGACTGCAGAATACTGCAGTACAGAGAGAGAGAGAGACTGCAGAACACTGCGGTATAGAGAGAGAGAGACAGCAGAATACTGCGGTACAGAGAGAGACTGCAGTATACTGCGGTACAGAGAGAGACTGCAGAATACTGCGGTACAGAGAGAGAGAGAGACTGCAGAATACTGCGGCACAGAGAGAGAGAGACTGCAGAATACTGCGGTACAGAGAGAGAGAGAGACTGCAGCATACTGCGGTACAGAGAGAGAGACTGCAGCATACTGCGGTACAGAGAGAGAGAGAGACTGCAGAATACTGCGGCACAGAGAGAGAGAGACTGCAGAATACTGCGGTACAGAGAGAGAGAGAGACTGCAGAATACTGCGGTACAGAGAGAGAGAGGGAGAGCGAGAGAGAGAGAGAGACTGCAGAATACTGCGGTACAGAGAGAGAGAGAGAGACTGCAGAACACTGCGGTACAGAGAGAGAGAGACTGCAGAATACTGCGGTACAGAGAGAGAGAGAGACTGCAGCATACTGCGGTACAGAGAGAGAGACTGCAGCATACTGCGGTACAGAGAGAGAGAGGGAGAGCGAGAGAGAGAGAGAGACTGCAGAATACTGCGGTACAGAGAGAGAGAGAGAGACTGCAGAACACTGCGGTACAGAGAGAGAGAGACTGCAGAATACTGCGGTACAGAGAGAGAGAGAGACTGCAGCATACTGCGGTACAGAGAGAGAGACTGCAGCATACTGCGGTACAGAGAGAGAGAGAGAGACTGCAGAATACTGCGGTACAGAGAGAGAGAGAGACTGCAGAACACTGCGGTACAGAGAGAGAGACTGCAGAATACTGCGGTACAGAGAGAGAGAGAGAGACTGCAGAATACTGCTGTACAGAGAGACAGAGAGAGACTGCAGAATACTGCGGTACAGAGAGAGAGAGAGAGACTGCAGAATACTGCGGTACAGAGAGAGAGAGAGACTGCAGAATACTGCGGTACAGAGAGAGAGAGACTGCAGAATACTGCGGTACAGAGAGAGAGAGAGACTGCAGAATACTGCGGTACAGAGAGAGAGAGAGACTGCAGAATACTGCGGTACAGAGAGAGAGAGAGACTGCAGAATACTGCGGTACAGCGAGAGAGATACTGCAGAATACTGCGGTACAGAGAGAGAGAGAGAGAGACTGCAGAATACTGCGGTACAGAGAGAGAGAGAGACTGCAGAATACTGCGGTACAGAGAGAGAGACTCCAGAATACTGGAGCACAGAGAGAGAGAGAGAGAGAGAGAGACTGCAGAATACTGCGGTCCAAAGAGAGAGGGAGAGACTGCAGAATACTGCGGTACAGAGAGAGAGACTGCAGAATACTGCGGTCCAGAGAGAGAGACAGCAGAATGCTGCGGTACAGAGAGAGAGAGAGAGAGAGAGAGACTGCAGAATACTGCGGTACAGAGAGAGAGGGAGAGAGACTGCAGAATACTGCGGTACAGAGAGAGATAGAGAGAGAGAGACTGCGGTACCCAGAGAGAGAGAGACTGTAGAGTACTGCGGTACAGAGAGAGAGAGACTGCAGAATACTGCGGTACAGAGAGAGAGAGAGAGAGAGACTGCGGTACAGAGAGAGAGAGACTGCAGAGTACTGCGGTACAGAGAGAGAGAGAGAGGGACTGCAGAATACTGCGGTACAGAGAGAGAGAGACTGCAGAATACTGCGGTACCGAGAGAGAGAGAGACTTCGGAATACTGCGGTACAGAGAGAGAGGAGACTGCAGAATACTGCGGTACAGAGAGAGAGACTGCAGAATACTGCGACACAGAGAGAGAGACTGCAGAATACTGCGGTACAGAGAGAGAGAGAGAGACTGCAGAATACTGCGGTATAGAGAGAGAGAGAGAGACTGCAGAATACTGCGACACAGAGAGAGAGACTGCAGAATACTGCGACACAGAGAGAGAGACTGCAGAATACTGCGGTACAGAGAGAGAGAGAGAGACTGCAGAACACTGCGGTACAGGGAAAGAGAGAGACTGCAGAATACTGCGACACAGAGAGAGAGACTGCAGAATACTGCGGTACAGAGAGAGAGAGAGAGAGACTGCAGAATACTGCGGTATAGAGAGAGAGAGAGAGACTGCAGAATACTGCGACAGAGAGAGAGAGACTGCAGAATACTGCGGTACAGAGAGAGAGAGAGAGACTGCAGAATACTGCGACACAGAGAGAGAGACTGCAGAATACTGCGGTACAGAGAGAGAGAGAGAGACTGCAGAATACTGCGGTACAGAGAGAGAGAGAGAGACTGCAGAATACTGCGACACAGAGAGAGAGACTGCAGAATACTGCGGTACAGAGAGAGAGAGAGAGACTGCAGAATACTGCGGTATAGAGAGAGAGAGAGAGACTGCAGAATACTGCGACACAGAGAGAGAGACTGCAGAATACTGCGGTACAGAGAGAGAGAGAGAGACTGCAGAATACTGCGACACAGAGAGAGAGACTGCAGAATACTGCGGTACAGAGAGAGAGAGAGAGACTGCAGAATACTGCGGCACAGAGAGAGAGAGACTGCAGAATACTGCGGCACAGAGAGAGAGAGACTGCAGAATACTGCGGTACAGAGAGAGAGAGAGACTGCAGAATACTGCGGTACAGAGAGAGAGAGAGACTGCAGAATACTGCGGCACAGAGAGAGAGAGACTGCAGAATACTGCGGTACAGAGAGCGAGAGAGACTGCAGAATACTGCAGTACAGGGAGAGAGAGAGACTGCAGAATACTGCGGTACAGAGAGAGAGACTGTAGAATACTGCAGTACAGGGAGAGAGAGAGACTGCAGAACACTGCGGTACAGAGAGAGAGAGAGACTGCAGAATACTGCGGTACAGAGCGAGAGAGAGGGAGACTGCAGAATACTGCGGTACAGAGAGAGAGAGAGACTGCAGAACACTGCGGTACAGAGCGAGAGAGACTGCAGAATACTGCGGTACAGAGAGAGAGAGAGACTGCAGAATACTGCGGTACAGAGAGAGAGAGAGACTGTAGAATACTGCGGTACAGAGAGAGAGAGAGACTGCAGAATACTGCGGTACAGAGAGAGAGAGAGACTGCAGAATACTGCGGTACAGAGCGAGAGAGAGGGAGACTGCAGAATACTGCGGTACAGAGAGAGAGAGAGACTGCAGAACACTGCGGTACAGAGAGAGAGAGAGAGACTGCAGAATACTGCGGCACAGAGCGAGAGAGAGGGAGACTGCAGAATACTGCTGTACAGAGAGAGGGAGAGAGACTGCAGAATACTGCGGTACAGAGAGAGAGAGAGAGACTGCAGAATACTGCGGCACAGAGCGAGAGAGAGGGAGACTGCAGAATACTGCTGTACAGAGAGAGGGAGAGAGACTGCAGAATACTGCGGTACAGAGCGAGAGAGAGGGAGACTGCAGAATACTGCGGTACAGAGCGAGAGAGAGGGAGACTGCAGAATACTGCGGTACAGAGAGAGAGAGAGAGACTGCAGAATACTGCGGTACAGAGAGAGAGAGAGACTGCAGAACACTGCGGTACAGAGAGAGAGAGAGACTGCAGAATACTGCGGCACAGAGCGAGAGAGAGGGAGACTGCAGAATACTGCTGTACAGAGAGAGGGAGAGAGACTGCAGAATACTGCGGTACAGAGAGAGAGAGAGACTGCAGAATACTGCGGCACAGAGCGAGAGAGACTGCAGAATACTGCGGTACAGAGAGAAAGAGAGGCTGCAGAATACTGCGGTACAGAGAGAGAGAGAGACTGCAGAATACTGCGGTACAGGGAGAGAGAGAGACTGCGGAATACTGCGGCACAGAGCGAGAGAGACTGCAGAATACTGCGGTACAGAGAGAGAGAGAGAGGCTGCAGAATACTGCGGTACAGAGAGAGAGAGAGGCTGCAGAATACTGCGGCACAGAGCGAGAGAGACTGCAGAATACTGCGGTACAGAGAGAGAGGCTGCAGAATACTGCGGTACAGAGAGAGAGAGAGACTGCAGAATACTGCGGTACAGAGAGAGAGAGACTGTAGAATACTGCGGTACAGGGAGAGAAAGAGACTGCAAAATACTGCGGCACAGAGAGAGAGAGACTGTAGAATACTGCGGCACAGAGAGAGAGAGAGACTGCAGAACACTGCGGTACAGAGAGAGAGAGAGACTGCAGAATACTGCGGTACAGAGAGAGAGAGACTGCAGAATACTGCGGTACAGAGAGAGAGAGACTGCAGAATACTGCGGTACAGAGAGAGAGAGAGAGGCTGCAGAATACTGCGGCACAGAGCGAGAGAGACTGCAGAATACTGCAGCACAGAGAGAGAGACTGCAGAATACTGCGGCACAGAGAGAGACAGACTGCAGAATACTGCAGCACAGAGAGAGAGACTGCAGAATACTGCGGCACAGAGAGAGAAAGACTGCAGAATACTGCGGTACAGAGAGAGAGAGAGACTGCAGAATACTGCGGCACAGAGGGAGAGAGACCGTAGAATACTGCGGCACAGAGAGAGAGAGACTGCAGAATACTGCGGTACAGAGAGAGAGAGACTGCAGAATACTGCGGTACAGAGAGCGAGAGAGAGAGACTGCAGAATACTGCGGTAGAGGGAGAGAGACAGACTGCAGAATACTGCGGTACAGAGAGAGAGAGAGAGACTGCAGAACACTGCGGTACAGAGAGAGAGAGACTGCAGAATACTGCGGTACAGAGAGAGAGAGACTGCAGAATACTGCGGTACAGAGAGAGAGAGACTTCAGAATACTGCGGTACAGAGAGAGAGACTGCAGTATACTGCGGTACAGAGAGAGAGAGACTGCAGAATACTGCTGTACAGCGAGAGAGTGACTGCAGAATACTGCGGTTCAGAGAGAGAGAGACTGCAGAATACTGCGGTAGAGAGAGAGAGAGACTGCAGTATACTGCGGTACAGCGAGAGAGAGAGAGACTGCAGAACACTGCGGTACAGAGAGAGAGAGAGACTGCAGAATACTGCGGTATAGAGAGAGAGAGAGACTGCAGAATACTGCGGTATTGAGAGAGAGAGAGAGACTGCAGAATACTGCGGTACAGAGAGAGAGAGACTGCAGAATACTGCGGTACAGAGAGAGAGAGAGACTGCAGAACACTGCGGTACAGAGAGAGAGAGACTGCAGAATACTGCGGTACAGATAGAGAGAGAGAGACTGCAGAATACTGCGGTACAGAGAGAGAGACAGCAGAATACTGCAGTTCAGAGAGAGTGAGAGACTGCAGAATACTGCGGTACAGAGAGAGAGAGAGAGAGACTGCAGAATACTGCGGTACAGAGAGAGAGAGTGACTGCAGAACACTGCGGTACAGAGAGAGAGAGACTGCAGAATACTGCGGTACAGAGTGAGAGAGAGACTGCAGAATACTGCGGTACAGAGAGAGAGAGAGACTGCAGAATACTGCGGCACCGAGAGAGAGACTGCAGAATACTGCAGTACAGAGAGAGAGAGAGAGACTGCAGAATACTGCGGTACAGAGAGAGAGAGAGAGACTGCAGAATACTGCGGTACAGAGAGAGAGACTGCAGAATACTGCAGTACAGAGAGAGAGAGACTGTAGAATACTGCGGCACAGAGAGAGAGATTGACTGCAGAATACTGCGGTACAGAGAGACAGAGAGAGAGAGAGAGAGACTGCAGAATACTGCGGTACAGAGAGAGAGACTGCAGAATAATGCGGTACAGAGAGAGAGAGACTGCAGAATACTGCGGCACCGAGAGAGATACTGCAGAATACTGCGGTACAAAGAGAGAGAGAGAGACTGCAGAAAACTGCGGTACAGAGAGAGAGAGAGACTGCAGAATACTGCGGTACAGAGAGAGAGAGAGAGACTGCAGAACACTGCGGTACAGAGAGAGAGAGAGACTGCAGAATACTGCGGTACAGAGAGAGAGAGAGACTGCAGAACACTGCGGTACAGAGAGAGAGAGAGAGACTGCAGAACACTACGGCACAGAGAGAGAGAGAGACTGCAGAATACTGCGGTACAGAGAGAGAGATACTGCAGAATACTGCGGTACAGAGAGAGAGAGAGAGACTGCAGAATACTGCGGTACAGAGAGAGAGAGAGACTGCAGAATACTGCGGTACAGAGAGAGAGAGACTGCAGAATACTGCGGTACTGAGAGAGAGAGAGACTGCAGAATACTGCGGTACAGCGAGAGAGAGACTGCAGAATACTGCAGTACAGAGAGAGAGAGAGACTGCAGAGTACTGCGGTACAGAGAGAGAGACTGCAGAGTACTGCGGAACAGAGAGAGAGATATAGAGACTGCAGAATACTGCGGAACAGAGAGAGAGACTGCAGAATACTGCGGTACAGAGAGAGAGAAGGACTGCAGAAGACTGCGGTACAGAGAGAGAGAGACTGCAGAATACTGCGGTACAGAGAGAGAGAGAGAGAGACTGCAGAATGCTGCGGTACAGAGAGAGAGTGAGAGACTGCAGAATACTGCGGTACAGAGAGAGAGAGAGACTGCAGAATACTGCGGTACAGAGAGAGAGAGAGACTGCAGAATACTGCGGTACAGAGAGAGAGAGAGACTGCAGAATACTGCGGTACAGAGAGAGAGAGAGACTGCAGAATACTGCGGTACAGAGAGAGAGAGAGAGACTGCAGAATACTGCGGTACAGCGAGAGAGATACTGCAGAATACTGCGGTACAGAGAGAGAGAGAGAGAGAGAGAGAGACTGCAGAATACTGCGGTACAGAGAGAGAGAGAGACTGCAGAATACTGCGGTACAGAGAGAGAGACTCCAGAATACTGGAGCACAGAGAGAGAGAGAGAGAGAGAGAGACTGCAGAATACTGCGGTCCAAAGAGAGAGGGAGAGACTGCAGAATACTGCGGTACAGAGAGAGAGACTGCAGAATACTGCGGTCCAGAGAGAGAGACAGCAGAATGCTGCGGTACAGAGAGAGAGAGAGACTGCAGAATACTGCGGTACAGAGAGAGAGAGAGAGAGAGAGAGACTGCAGAATACTGCGGTACAGAGAGAGAGGGAGAGAGACTGCAGAATACTGCGGTACAGAGAGAGAGAGAGAGAGAGAGACTGCGGTACAGAGAGAGAGAGACTGCAGAATACTGCGGTACAGAGAGAGAGAGAGAGAGAGAGAGACTGCTGTACAGAGAGAGAGAGACTGCAGAGTACTGCGGTACAGAGAGAGAGAGAGAGGGACTGCAGAATACTGCGGTACAGAGAGAGAGAGACTGCAGAATACTGCGGTACCGAGAGAGAGAGAGACTTCAGAATATTGCGGTACAGAGAGAGAGAGGAGACTGCAGAATACTGCGGTACAGAGAGAGAGAGAGACTGCAGAATACTGCGGTACAGAGAGAGAGAGAGACTGCAGAATACTGCGGTACAGAGAGAGAGAGAGACTGCAGAATACTGCGGTACAGAGAGAGAGAGACTGCAGAATACTGCGGTACAGAGAGAGAGAGAGACTGCAGAATACTGCGGTACAGAGAGAGAGAGACTGCAGAACACTGCGGTACAGAGAGAGAGAGACTGCAGAATACTGCGGTACAGAGAGAGAGAGAGAGACTGCAGAACACTGCGGTACAGAGAGAGAGAGACTGCAGAATACTGCGGTACAGAGAGAGAGACTGCAGAATACTGCGAGACAGAGAGAGAGACTGCAGAATACTGCGGTACAGAGAGAGAGAGAGAGACTGCAGAATACTGCGGTACAGGGAGAGAGAGAGACTGCAGCATACTGCGGTACAGAGAGAGAGAGAGAGACTGCAGAATACTGCGAGACAGAGAGAGAGACTGCAGAATACTGCGGTACAGGGAAAGAGAGAGACTGCAGAATACTGCGACACAGAGAGAGAGACTGCAGAATACTGCGGTATAGAGAGAGAGAGAGAGACTGCAGAATACTGCGAGACAGAGAGAGAGACTGCAGAATACTGCGGTACAGGGAAAGAGAGAGACTGCAGAATACTGCGACACAGAGAGAGAGACTGCAGAATACTGCGGTATAGAGAGAGAGAGAGAGACTGCAGAATACTGCGAGACAGAGAGAGAGACTGCAGAATACTGCGGTACAGAGAGAGAGAGAGAGACTGCAGAATACTGCGACACAGAGAGAGAGACTGCAGAATACTGCGGTACAGAGAAAGAGAGAGAGACTGCAGAATACTGCGGTACAGAGAGAGAGAGGGAGGCTGCAGAATACTGCGGCACAGAGAGAGAGAGACTGCAGAATACTGCGGTACAGAGAGAGAGAGAGACTGCAGAATACTGCGGTACAGAGAGAGAGAGAGACTGCAGAATACTGCGGCACAGAGAGAGAGAGACTGCAGAATTCTGCGGTACAGAGAGCGAGAGAGACTGCAGAATACTGCAGTACAGGGAGAGAGAGAGACTGCAGAATACTGCGGCACAGAGAGAGAGAGACTGCAGAATACTGCGGTACAGAGAGAGAGAGACTGCAGAATACTGCGGTACAGAGAGAGAGAGACTGCAGAATACTGCGGTACAGAGAGAGAGAGACTGTAGAATACTGCAGTACAGGGAGAGAGAGAGACTGCAGAACACTGCGGTACAGAGAGAGAGAGAGACTGCAGAATACTGCGGTACAGAGCGAGAGAGAGGGAGACTGCAGAATACTGCGGTACAGAGAGAGAGAGACTGCAGAACACTGCGGTACAGAGAGAGAGAGACTGTAGAATACTGCGGTACAGAGAGAGAGAGAGACTGCAGAATACTGCGGTACAGAGAGAGAGAGACTGCAGAATACTGCGGTACAGAGCGAGAGAGAGGGAGACTGCAGAATACTGCGGTACAGAGAGAGAGAGAGACTGCAGAACACTGCGGTACAGAGAGAGAGAGAGAGACTGCAGAATACTTCGGCACAGAGCGAGAGAGAGGGAGACTGCAGAATACTGCTGTACAGAGAGAGGGAGAGAGATTGCAGAATACTGCGGCACAGAGCGAGAGAGAGGGAGACTGCAGAATACTGCGGTACAGAGAGAGAGAGACTGCAGAATACTGCGGTACAGAGCGAGAGAGAGGGAGACTGCAGAATACTGCGGTACAGAGAGAGAGAGAGAGACTGCAGAATACTGCGGCACAGAGCGAGAGAGAGGGAGACTGCAGAATACTGCTGTACAGAGAGAGGGAGAGAGACTGCAGAATACTGCGGTACAGCGAGAGAGAGAGACTGCAGAATACTGCGGCACAGAGCGAGAGAGACTGCAGAATACTGCGGTACAGAGAGAGAGAGAGGCTGCAGAATACTGCGGTACAGAGAGAGAGAGAGACTGCAGAATACTGCGGTACAGGGAGAGAGAGAGACTGCGGAATACTGCGGCACAGAGCGAGAGAGACTGCAGAATACTGCGGTACAGAGAGAGAGAGAGAGGCTGCAGAATACTACGGTACAGAGAGAGAGAGAGGCTGCAGAATACTGCGGCACAGAGCGAGAGAGACTGCAGAATACTGCGGTACAGAGAGAGAGGCTGCAGAATACTGCGGTACAGAGAGAGAGAGAGACTGCAGAATACTGCGGTACAGAGAGAGAGAGACTGTAGAATACTGCGGTACAGGGAGAGAGAGAGACTGCAGAATACTGCGGCACAGAGAGAGAGAGACTGTAGAATACTGCGGCACAGAGAGAGAGAGAGACTGCAGAACACTGCGGTACAGAGAGAGAGAGAGACTGCAGAATACTGCGGTACAGAGAGAGAGAGACTGCAGAATACTGCGGTACAGAGAGAGAGAGACTGCAGAATACTGCGGTACAGAGAGAGAGAGAGAGGCTGCAGAATACTGCGGCACAGAGCGAGAGAGACTGCAGAATACTGCAGCACAGAGAGAGAGACTGCAGAATACTGCGGCACAGAGAGAGAGAGACTGCCGAATACTGCAGCACAGAGAGAGAGACTGCAGAATACTGCGGTACAGAGAGAGAGAGAGAGGCTGCAGAATACTGCGGTACAGAGAGAGACAGACTGCAGAATACTGCAGCACAGAGAGAGAGACTGCAGAATACTGCGGCACAGAGAGAGAAAGACTGCAGAATACTGCGGTACAGAGAGAGAGAGAGACTGCAGAATACTGCGGCACAGAGGGAGAGAGACCGTAGAATACTGCGGCACAGAGAGAGAGAGACTGCAGAATACTGCGGTACAGAGAGAGAGAGACTGCAGAATACTGCGGTACAGAGAGCGAGAGAGAGAGACTGCAGAATACTGCGGTAGAGGGAGAGAGACAGTCTGCAGAATACTGCGGTACAGAGAGAGAGAGAGAGACTGCAGAACACTGCGGTACAGAGAGAGAGAGACTGCAGAATACTGCGGTACAGAGAGAGAGAGACTGCAGAATACTGCGGTACAGAGAGAGAGAGACTGCAGAACACTGCGGTACAGAGAGAGAGACTGCAGAATACTGCGGTACAGAGAGAGAGAGACTTCAGAATACTGCGGTACAGAGAGAGAGACTGCAGTATACTGCGGTACAGAGAGAGAGAGACTGCAGAATACTGCTGTACAGCAAGAGAGTGACTGCAGAATACTGCGGTTCAGAGAGAGAGAGACTGCAGAATACTGCGGTAGAGAGAGAGAGAGACTGCAGTATACTGCGGTACAGCGAGAGAGAGAGAGACTGCAGAACACTGCGGTACAGAGAGAGAGAGAGACTGCAGAATACTGCGGTATTGAGAGAGAGAGAGAGACTGCAGAATACTGCGGTACAGAGAGAGAGAGACTGCAGAATACTGCGGTACAGAGAGAGAGAGAGACTGCAGAACACTGCGGTATAGAGAGAGAGAGACTGCAGAATACTGCGGTACAGATAGAGAGAGAGAGACTGCAGAATACTGCGGTACAGAGAGAGAGACAGCAGAATACTGCAGTTCAGAGAGAGTGAGAGACTGCAGAATACTGCGGTACAGAGAGAGAGAGAGAGAGACTGCAGAATACTGCGGTACAGAGAGAGAGAGTGACTGCAGAACACTGCGGTACAGAGAGAGAGAGACTGCAGAATACTGCGGTACAGAGTGAGAGAGAGACTGCAGAATACTGCGGTACAGAGAGAGAGAGAGACTGCAGAATACTGCGGCACCGAGAGAGAGACTGCAGAATACTGCAGTACAGAGAGAGAGAGAGAGACTGCAGAATACTGCGGTACAGAGAGAGAGAGAGAGACTGCAGAATACTGCGGTACAGAGAGAGAGACTGCAGAATACTGCAGTACAGAGAGAGAGAGACTGTAGAATACTGCGGCACAGAGAGAGAGATTGACTGCAGAATACTGCGGTACAGAGAGACAGAGAGAGAGAGAGAGACTGCAGAATACTGCGGTACAGAGAGAGAGACTGCAGAATACTGCGGCACCGAGAGAGATACTGCAGAATACTGCGATACAGAGAGAGAGAGAGAGACTGCAGAAAACTGCGGTACAGAGAGAGAGAGAGACTGCAGAATACTACGGCACAGAGAGAGAGAGAGACTGCAGAATACTGCGGTACAGCGAGAGAGATACTGCAGAATACTGCGGTACAGAGAGAGAGAGAGAGAGAGAGAGACTGCAGAATACTGCGGTACAGAGAGAGAGAGAGACTGCAGAATACTGCGGTACAGAGAGAGAGAGACTGCAGAATACTGCGGTACTGAGAGAGAGAGAGACTGCAGAATACTGCGGTACAGCGAGAGAGAGACTGCAGAATACTGCAGTACAGAGAGAGAGAGAGACTGCAGAGTACTGCGGTACAGAGAGAGAGACTGCAGAGTACTGCGGAACAGAGAGAGAGATATAGAGACTGCAGAATACTGCGGAACAGAGAGAGAGACTGCAGAATACTGCGGTACAGAGAGAGAGAAGGACTGCAGAATACTGCGGCACAGAGAGAGAGAGAGACTGCAGAATACTGCGGTACAGAGAGAGAGAGAGACTGCAGAACACTGCGGTACAGAGAGAGAGAAGGACTGCAGAATACTGCGGTACAGAGAGAGAGAGACTGCAGAATACTGCGGTACAGAGAGAGAGAGAGAGACTGCAGAATACTGCGGTACAGAGAGAGAGAGAGACTGCAGAATACTGCGGTACAGAGAGAGAGAGAGACTGCAGAATACTGCGGTACAGAGAGAGTGAGAGACTGCAGAATACTGCGGTACAGAGAGAGAGACTGCAGAATACTGTGGTACAGAGAGAGAGAGAGACTGCAGAATACTGAGGTACAGAGAGAGAGACTGCAGAATACTGTGGTACAGAGAGAGAGAGAGACTGCAGAATAATGCGGCACAGAGAGAGACTGCAGAATACTGCGGTACAGAGAGAGAGAGAGTGACTGCAGAATACTGCGGCACAGAGAGAGACTGCAGAATACTGTGGTACAGAGAGAGAGAGAGACTGCAGAATACTGCGGCACAGAGAGAGACTGCAGAATACTGCGGTACAGAGAGAGAGACTGCAGAATACTGTGGTACAGAGAGAGAGAGAGACTGCAGAACACTGCGGTACAGAGAGAGAGAGACTGCAGAATACTGCGGTACAGAGAGAGAGACTGCAGAATACTGCGGTACAGAGAGAGAGAGAGAGACTGCAGAATACTGCGGTACAGCGAGAGAGAGACTGCAGAATACTGCGGTACAGCGAGAGAGAGACTGCAGAATACTGCGGTACAGAGAGAGAGAGACTGCAGAATACTGCGGTAGAGAGAGAGAGAGACTGCAGAATACTGCGGTACAGCGAGAGAGAGACTGCAGAATACTGCGGTACAGAGAGAGAGAGACTGCAGAATACTGCGGTACAGAGAGAGAGAGAGAGACTGCAGAATACTGCGGTACAGCGAGAGAGAGACTGCAGAATACAGCGGTACAGCGAGAGAGAGACTGCAGAATACTGCGGTACAGAGAGAGAGAGACTGCAGAATACTGCGGTAGAGAGAGAGAGAGAGACTGCAGAACACTGCGGTACAGAGAGAGAGAGAGACTGCAGAATACTGCGGTATAGAGAGAGAGAGAGACTGCAGAATACTGCGGTATAGAGAGAGAGAGAGAGACTGCAGAATACTGCGGTACAGAGAGAGAGAGAGAGAGACTGCAGAATACTGCGGTACAGAGAGAGAGAGAGACTGCAGAACACTGCGGTACAGAGAGAGAGAGACTGCAGAATACTGCGGTACAGATAGAGAGAGAGAGACTGCAGAATACTGTGGTACAGAGAGAGAGACTGCAGAATACTGCGGTACAGAGAGAGAGAGAGAGAGAGAGAGAGACTGCAGAATACTGCAGTACAGAGAGAGAGACTGCAGAATACTGCAGTACAGAGAGAGTGAGAGACTGCAGAATACTGCGGTACAGAGAGAGAGAGAGACTGCAGAATACTGCGGAACAGAGAGAGAGACTGCAGAATACTGCGGTACAGAGAGAGAGAGAGACTGCAGAATACTGCGGTACAGAGAGAGAGAGAGACTGCAGAATACTGCGGTACAGAGAGAGAGAGAGACTGCAGAATACTGCGGCACAGAGAGAGAGAGACTGCAGAATACTGCGGTACAGAGAGCGAGAGAGACTGCAGAATACTGCAGTACAGGGAGAGAGAGAGACTGCAGAATACTGCGGTACAGAGAGAGAGAGACTGCAGAATACTGCGGTACAGAGAGAGAGAGACTGTAGAATACTGCAGTACAGGGAGAGAGAGAGACTGCAGAACACTGCGGTACAGAGAGAGAGAGAGACTGCAGAATACTGCGGTACAGAGCGAGAGAGAGGGAGACTGCAGAATACTGCGGTACAGAGAGAGAGAGAGACTGCAGAATACTGCGGTACAGAGCGAGAGAGAGACTGCAGAACACTGCGGTACAGAGAGAGAGAGACTGTAGAATACTGCGGTACAGAGAGAGAGAGAGACTGCAGAATACTGCGGTACAGAGAGAGAGAGACTGCAGAATACTGCGGTACAGAGCGAGAGAGAGGGAGACTGCAGAATACTGCGGTACAGAGAGAGAGAGAGACTGCAGAACACTGCGGTACAGAGAGAGAGAGAGAGACTGCAGAATACTGCGGCACAGAGCGAGAGAGAGGGAGACTGCAGAATACTGCTGTACAGAGAGAGAGAGAGACTGCAGAATACTGCGGTACAGAGAGAGAGAGAGACTGCAGAATACTGCGGTACAGAGAGAGAGAGAGAGACTGCAGAACACTGCGGTACAGAGAGAGAGAGAGACTGCAGTATACTGCGGCACAGAGCGAGAGAGAGACTGCAGAATACTGCGGTACAGAGAGAGAGAGAGACTGCAGAATACTGCGGTACAGAGCGAGAGAGAGACTGCAGAACACTGCGGTACAGAGAGAGAGAGACTGTAGAATACTGCGGTACAGAGAGAGAGAGAGACTGCAGAATACTGCGGTACAGAGAGAGAGAGACTGCAGAATACTGCGGTACAGAGCGAGAGAGAGGGAGACTGCAGAATACTGCGGTACAGAGAGAGAGAGAGACTGCAGAACACTGCGGTACAGAGAGAGAGAGAGAGACTGCAGAATACTGCGGCACAGAGCGAGAGAGAGGGAGACTGCAGAATACTGCTGTACAGAGAGAGAGAGAGACTGCAGAATACTGCGGTACAGAGAGAGAGAGAGACTGCAGAATACTGCGGTACAGAGAGAGAGACTGCAGAACACTGCGGTACAGAGAGAGAGAGAGACTGCAGTATACTGCGGCACAGAGCGAGAGAGAGACTGCAGAATACTGCGGTACAGAGAGAGAGAGAGACTGCAGAATACTGCGGTACAGAGAGAGAGAGAGGCTGCAGAATACTGCGGTACAGAGAGAGAGAGAGACTGCAGAATACTGCGGTACAGGGAGAGAGAGAGACTGCAGAATACTGCGGCACAGAGCGAGAGAGACTGCAGAATACTGCGGTACAGAGAGAGAGAGAGAGGCTGCAGAATACTGCGGTACAGAGAGAGAGAGTGGCTGCAGAATACTGCGGTACAGAGAGAGAGAGACTGCAGAATACTGCGGTACAGAGAGAGAGAGACTGCAGAATACTGCGGTATAGAGAGAGAGAGGCTGCAGAACACTGCGGTACAGAGAGAGAGAGAGAGAGAGACTGCAGAACACTGCGGTACAGAGAGAGAGAGAGACTGCAGAATACTGCGGTACAGAGAGAGAGAGACTGCAGAATACTGCGGCACAGAGCGAGAGAGACTGCAGAATACTGCGGTACAGAGAGAGAGAGAGACTGCAGAATACTGCGGTACAGAGAGAGAGAAAGAGAGAGACTGCAGAATACTGCGGTACAGAGAGAGAGAGAGAGAGAGACTGCAGAATACTGCGACACAGAGAGAGAGAGAGACTGCAGAATACTGCGGTACAGAGAAAGAGAGACTGCAGAATACTGCGGTACTGAGAGAGAGAAAGAGAGAGACTGCAGAATACTGCGGTACAGAGAGAGAGAGAGAGAGAGACTGCAGAATACTGCGGTACAGAGAGAGAGAGAGAGGCTGCAGAATACTGCGGTACAGAGAGAGAGAGAGAGGCTGCAGAATACTGCGGTACAGAGAGAGAGAGAGACTGCAGAATACTGCGGTACAGGGAGAGAGAGAGACTGCAGAATACTGCGGCACAGAGAGAGAGAGACTGTAGAATACTGCGGCACAGAGAGAGAGAGAGAGACTGCAGAACACTGCGGTACAGAGAGAGAGAGAGACTGCAGAATACTGCGGTACAGAGAGAGAGAGAGACTGCAGAATACTGCGGTACAGAGAGAGAGAGAGAGAGACTGCAGAATACTGCGGTACAGAGAGAGAGAGACTGCAGAATACTGCGGTACAGAGAGAGAGAGAGAGGCTGCAGAATACTGCGGCACAGAGCGAGAGAGACTGCAGAATACTGCAGCACAGAGAGAGAGACTGCAGAATACTGCGGCACAGAGAGAGAGAGACTGCAGAATACTGCAGCACAGAGAGAGAGACTGCAGAATACTGCGGTACAGAGAGAGAGAGAGAGGCAGCAGAATACTGCGGTACAGAGAGAGACAGACTGCAGAATACTGCAGCACAGAGAGAGAGACTGCAGAATACTGCGGCACAGAGAGAGAAAGACTGCAGAATACTGCGGTACAGAGAGAGAGAGAGACTGCAGAATACTGCGGCACAGAGAGAGAGAGACTGTAGAATACTGCGGCACAGAGAGAGAGAGAGACTGCAGAACACTGCGGTACAGAGAGAGAGAGAGACTGCAGAATACTGCGGTACAGAGAGAGAGAGACTGCAGAATACTGCGGTACAGAGAGAGAGAGACTGCAGAATACTGCGGTACAGAGAGAGAGAGAGAGGCTGCAGAATACTGCAGCACAGAGCGAGAGAGACTGCAGAATACTGCAGCACAGAGAGAGAGACTGCAGAATACTGCGGCACAGAGAGAGAGAGACTGCAGAATACTGCAGCACAGAGAGAGAGACTGCAGAATACTGCGGTACAGAGAGAGAGAGAGAGAGGCTGCAGAATACTGCGGTACAGAGAGAGACAGACTGCAGAATACTGCAGCACAGAGAGAGAGACTGCAGAACACTGCGGCACAGAGGGAGAGAGACCGTAGAATACTGCGGCACAGAGAGAGAGAGACTGCAGAATACTGCGGTACAGAGAGAGAGAGACTGCAGAATACTGTGGTACAGAGAGCGAGAGAGAGAGACTGCAGAATACTGCGGTAGAGGGAGAGAGACAGACTGCAGAATACTGCGGTACAGAGAGAGAGAGAGAGACTGCAGAACACTGCGGTACAGAGAGAGAGAGACTGCAGAATACTGCGGTACAGAGAGAGAGAGACTGCAGAATACTGCGGTCCAGAGAGAGAGAGACTTCAGAATACTGCGGTACAGAGAGAGAGACTGCAGTATACTGCGGTACAGAGAGAGAGAGACTGCAGAATACTGCTGTACAGCGAGAGAGTGACTGCAGAATACTGCGGTTCAGAGAGAGAGAGACTGCAGAATACTGCGGTAGAGAGAGAGAGAGACTGCAGTATACTGCGGTACAGCGAGAGAGAGAGAGACTGCAGAACACTGCGGTACAGAGAGAGAGAGAGACTGCAGAATACTGCGGTATAGAGAGAGAGAGAGACTGCAGAATACTGCGGTATTGAGAGAGAGAGAGAGACTGCAGAATACTGCGGTACAGAGAGAGAGAGACTGCAGAATACTGCGGTACAGAGAGAGAGAGAGACTGCAGAAAACTGCGGTACAGAGAGAGAGAGACTGCAGAATACTGCGGTACAGATAGAGAGAGAGAGACTGCAGAATACTGCGGTACAGAGAGAGAGACAGCAGAATACTGCAGTTCAGAGAGAGTGAGAGACTGCAGAATACTGCGGTACAGAGAGAGAGAGAGAGAGACTGCAGAATACTGCGGTACAGAGAGAGAGAGTGACTGCAGAACACTGCGGTACAGAGAGAGAGAGAGAGACTGCAGAATACTGCGGTACAGAGAGAGAGAGAGACTGCAGAATACTGCGGTACAGAGAGAGAGAGACTGCAGAATACTGCGGTACAGAGTGAGAGAGAGACTGCAGAATACTGCGGTACAGAGTGAGAGAGAGACTGCAGAATACTGCGGCACCGAGAGAGAGACTGCAGAATACTGCAGTACAGAGAGAGAGAGAGAGACTGCAGAATACTGCGGTACAGAGAGAGAGAGAGAGACTGCAGAATACTGCGGTACAGAGAGAGAGACTGCAGAATACTGCAGTACAGAGAGAGAGAGACTGTAGAATACTGCGGCACAGAGAGAGAGATTGACTGCAGAATACTGCGGTACAGAGAGACAGAGAGAGAGAGAGAGACTGCAGAATACTGCGGTACAGAGAGAGAGACTGCAGAATACTGCGGCACCGAGAGAGATACTGCAGAATACTGCGATACAGAGACAGAGAGAGAGACTGCAGAAAACTGCGGTACAGAGAGAGAGAGAGACTGCAGAATACTACGGCACAGAGAGAGAGAGAGACTGCAGAATACTGCGGTACAGCGAGAGAGATACTGCAGAATACTGCGGTACAGAGAGAGAGAGAGAGACTGCAGAATACTGCGGTACAGGGAGGGAGAGAGACTGCAGAATACTGCGGTACAGAGAGAGAGAGACTGCAGAATACTGCGGTACAGAGAGAGAGAGAGAGAGAGACTGCAGAATACTGCGGTACTGAGAGAGAGAGAGACTGCAGAATACTGCGGTACAGCGAGAGAGAGACTGCAGAATACTGCAGTACAGAGAGAGAGAGAGACTGCAGAGTACTGCGGTACAGAGAGAGAGACTGCAGAGTACTGCGGAACAGAGAGAGAGATATAGAGACTGCAGAATACTGCGGAACAGAGAGAGAGACTGCAGAATACTGCGGTACAGAGAGAGAGAAGGACTGCAGAATACTGCGGTAGAGAGAGAGAGACTGCAGAATACTGCGGTACAGAGAGAGAGAGAGAGACTGCAGAATGCTGCGGTACAGAGAGAGAGAGAGAGACTGCAGAATACTGCGGTACAGAGAGAGAGAGAGACTGCAGAATACTGCGGTACAGAGAGAGAGAGAGACTGCAGAATACTGCGGTACAGAGAGAGTGAGAGACTGCAGAATACTGCGGTACAGAGAGAGAGACTGCAGAATACTGTGGTACAGAGAGAGAGAGAGACTGCAGAATACTGCGGTACAGAGAGAGAGACTGCAGAATACTGTGGTACAGAGAGAGAGAGAGACTGCAGAATAATGCGGCACAGAGAGAGACTGCAGAATACTGCGGTACAGAGAGAGAGAGAGTGACTGCAGAATACTGCGGCACAGAGAGAGACTGCAGAATACTGTGGTACAGAGAGAGAGAGAGACTGCAGAATACTGCGGCACAGAGAGAGACTGCAGAATACTGCGGCACAGAGAGAGACTGCAGAACACTGCGGTACAGAGAGAGAGACTGCAGAATACTGTGGTACAGAGAGAGAGAGAGACTGCAGAACACTGCGGTACAGAGAGAGAGAGACTGCAGAATACTGCGGTACAGAGAGAGAGAGAGACTGCAGAATACTGCGGCACAGAGAGAAACTGCAGAATACTGCGGTACAGAGAGAGAGAGACTGCAGAATACTGCGGTACAGAGAGAGAGAGAGAGACTGCAGAATACTGCGGTACAGCGAGAGAGAGACTGCAGAATACTGCGGTACAGCGAGAGAGAGACTGCAGAATACTGCGGTACAGAGAGAGAGAGACTGCAGAATACTGCGGTAGAGAGAGAGAGAGAGACTGCAGAATACTGCGGTATAGAGAGAGAGAGAGAGAGAGAGAGAGACTGCAGAATACTGCGGTATAGAGAGAGAGAGAGACTGCAGAATACTGCGGTATAGAGAGAGAGAGAGAGACTGCAGAATACTGCGGTACAGAGAGAGAGAGAGAGAGACTGCAGAATACTGCGGTACAGAGAGAGAGAGAGACTGCAGAACACTGCGGTACAGAGAGAGAGAGACTGCAGAATACTGCGGTACAGATAGAGAGAGAGAGACTGCAGAATACTGTGGTACAGAGAGAGAGACTGCAGAATACTGCGGTACAGAGAGAGAGAGAGAGAGAGAGAGAGAGACTGCAGAATACTGCAGTACAGAGAGAGAGACTGCAGAATACTGCAGTACAGAGAGAGTGAGAGACTGCAGAATACTGCGGTACAGAGAGAGAGATAGAGAGACTGCAGAATACTGCGGAACAGAGAGAGAGACTGCAGAATACTGCGGTACAGAGAGAGAGAGAGACTGCAGAATACTGCGGTACAGAGAGAGAGAGAGACTGCAGAATACTGCGGTACAGAGAGAGAGAGAGACTGCAGAATACTGCGGCACAGAGAGAGAGAGACTGCAGAATACTGCGGTACAGAGAGCGAGAGAGACTGCAGAATACTGCGGTACAGAGAGAGAGAGACTGCAGAATACTGCGGTACAGAGAGAGAGAGACTGTAGAATACTGCAGTACAGGGAGAGAGAGAGACTGCAGAACACTGCGGTACAGAGAGAGAGAGAGACTGCAGAATACTGTGGTACAGAGCGAGAGAGAGGGAGACTGCAGAATACTGCGGTACAGAGAGAGAGAGACTGCAGAACACTGCGGTACAGAGAGAGAGAGACTGTAGAATACTGCGGTACAGAGAGAGAGAGAGACTGCAGAATACTGCGGTACAGAGAGAGAGAGACTGCAGAATACTGCGGTACAGAGCGAGAGAGAGGGAGACTGCAGAATACTGCGGTACAGAGAGAGAGAGAGACTGCAGAACACTGCGGTACAGAGAGAGAGAGAGACTGTAGAATACTGCGGCACAGAGCGAGAGAGACTGCAGAATACTGCGGTACAGAGAGAAAGACTGCAGAATACTGCGGTACAGAGAGAGAGAGAGACTGCAGAATACTGCGGTACAGAGAGAGAGACTGCAGAATACTGCGGTACAGAGAGAGAGAGAGAGACTGCAGAATACTGCGGTACAGAGAGAGAGAGAGAGACTGCAGAATACTGCGGTACAGAGCGAGAGAGACTGCAGAATACTGCGGTACAGAGAGAGAGAGAGACTGTAGAATACTGCGGCACAGAGCGAGAGAGACTGCAGAATACTGCGGCACAGAGCGAGAGAGAGGGAGACTGCAGAATACTGCTGTACAGAGAGAGGGAGAGAGACTGCAGAATACTGCGGTACAGAGAGAGAGAGAGACTGTAGAATACTGCGGTACAGAGCGAGAGAGACTGCAGAATACTGCGGTACAGAGAGAGAGAGAGGCTGCAGAATACTGCGGTACAGAGAGAGAGAGACTGCAGAATACTGCGGCACAGAGCGAGAGAGACTGCAGAATACTGCGGTACAGAGAGAGAGAGAGACTGCAGAATACTGCGGTACAGGGAGAGAGAGAGACTGCAGAATACTGCGGTACAGAGAGAGAGAGAGAGGCTGCAGAATACTGCGGTACAGAGAGAGAGAGAGGCTGCAGAATACTGCGGCACAGAGCGAGAGAGACTGCAGAATACTGCGGTACAGAGAGAGAGAGAGAGGCTGCAGAATACTGCGGTACAGAGAGAGAGAGAGACTGCAGAATACTGCGGTACAGGGAGAGAGAGAGACTGCAGAATACTGCGGCACAGAGAGAGAGAGACTGTAGAATAATGCGGCACAGAGAGAGAGAGAGACTGCAGAACACTGCGGTACAGAGAGAGAGAGACTGCAGAATACTGCGGTACAGAGAGAGAGAGATAGACTGCAGAATACTGCGGTACAGAGAGAGAGAGAGACTGCAGAATACTGCGGTACAGAGAGAGAGAGACTGCAGAATACTGCGGTACAGAGAGAGAGAGATAGACTGCAGAATACTGCGGTACAGAGAGAGAGAGACTGCAGAATACTGCGGTACAGAGAGAGAGAGACTGCAGAATACTGCGGTACAGAGAGAGAGAGACTGCAGAATACTGCGGTACAGAGAGAGAGAGAGAGGCTGCAGAATACTGCGGCACAGAGCGAGAGAGACTGCAGAATACTGCAGCACAGAGAGAGAGACTGCAGAATACTGCGGCACAGAGAGAGAGAGACTGCAGAATACTGCAGCACAGAGAGAGAGACTGCAGAATACTGCGGTACAGAGAGAGAGAGAGAGGCAGCAGAATACTGCGGTACAGAGAGAGACAGACTGCAGAATACTGCAGCACAGAGAGAGAGACTGCAGAATACTGCGGCACAGAGAGAGAAAGACTGCAGAATACTGCGGTACAGAGAGAGAGAGAGACTGCAGAATACTGCGGCACAGAGGGAGAGAGACCGTACAATACTGCGGCACAGAGAGAGAGACTGCAGAATACTGCGGTACAGAGAGAGAGAGACTGCAGAATACTGCGGTACAGAGAGCGAGAGAGAGAGACTGCAGAATACTGCGGTAGAGGGAGAGAGACAGACTGCAGAATACTGCGGTACAGAGAGAGAGAGAGACTGCAGAACACGGCGGTACAGAGAGAGAGAGACTGCAGAATACTGCGGTACAGAGAGAGAGAGACTGCAGAATACTGCGGTACAGAGAGAGAGACTGCAGTATACTGCGGTACAGAGAGAGAGAGACTGCAGAATACTGCTGTACAGCGAGAGAGTGACTGCAGAATACTGCGGTTCAGAGAGAGAGAGACTGCAGAATACTGCGGTAGAGAGAGAGAGAGACTGCAGTATACTGCGGTACAGCGAGAGAGAGAGAGACTGCAGAACACTGCGGTACAGAGAGAGAGAGAGACTGCAGAATACTGCGGTACAGAGAGAGAGAGAGACTGCAGAATACTGCGGTATTGAGAGAGAGAGAGAGACTGCAGAATACTGCGGTACAGAGAGAGAGAGACTGCAGAATACTGCGGTACAGAGAGAGAGAGAGACTGCAGAACACTGCGGTACAGAGAGCGAGAGACTGCAGAATACTGCGGTACAGATAGAGAGAGAGAGACTGCAGAATACTGCAGCACCGAGAGAGAGACTGCAGAATACTGCAGTACAGAGAGAGAGAGAGAGACTGCAGAATACTGCGGTACAGAGAGAGAGAGAGAGACTGCAGAATACTGCGGTACAGAGAGAGAGACTGCAGAATACTGCAGTACAGAGAGAGAGAGACTGTAGAATACTGCGGCACAGAGAGAGAGAGACTGCAGAATACTGCGGTACAGAGAGAGAGAGAGAGACTGCAGAACACTGCGGTACAGAGAGAGAGACTGCAGAATACTGCGGCACCGAGAGAGATACTGCAGAATACTGCGGTACAGAGAGAGAGAGAGAGAGACTGCAGAAAACTGCGGTACAGAGAGAGAGAGAGACTGCAGAATACTACGGCACAGAGAGAGAGAGAGACTGCAGAATACTGCGGTACAGCGAGAGAGATACTGCAGAATACTGCGGTACAGAGAGAGAGAGAGAGAGAGAGAGACTGCAGAATACTGCGGTACAGAGAGAGAGAGAGACTGCAGAATACTGCGGTACTGAGAGAGAGAGAGACTGCAGAATACTGCGGTACAGCGAGAGAGAGACTGCAGAATACTGCAGTACAGAGAGAGAGAGAGACTGCAGAGTACTGCGGTACAGAGAGAGAGACTGCAGAGTACTGCGGAACAGAGAGAGAGATATAGAGACTGCAGAATACTGCGGAACAGAGAGAGAGACTGCAGAATACTGCGGTACAGAGAGAGAGAAGGACTGCAGAATACTGTGGTACAGACAGAGAGAGACTGCAGAATACTGCGGTACAGAGAGAGAGAGAGAGACTGCAGAATGCTGCGGTACAGAGAGAGAGTGAGAGACTGCAGAATACTGCGGCACAGAGAGAGAGAGAGACTGCAGAATACTGCGGTACAGAGAGAGAGAGAGACTGCAGAATACTGCGGTACAGAGAGAGAGAGAGACTGCAGAATACTGCGGTACAGAGAGAGTGAGAGACTGCAGAATACTGCGGTACAGAGAGAGAGACTGCAGAATACTGTGGTACAGAGAGAGAGAGAGACTGCAGAATACTGCGGTACAGAGAGAGAGACTGCAGAATACTGTGGTACAGAGAGAGAGAGAGACTGCAGAATAATGCGGCACAGAGAGAGACTGCAGAATACTGCGGTACAGAGAGAGAGAGAGACTGCAGAATACTGCGGTACAGGGAGAGAGAGAGACTGCAGAATACTGCGGCACAGAGCGAGAGAGACTGCAGAATACTGCGGTACAGAGAGAGAGAGAGAGGCTGCAGAATACTGCGGTACAGAGAGAGAGAGTGGCTGCAGAATACTGCGGCACAGAGCGAGAGAGACTGCAGAATACTGCGGTACAGAGAGAGAGAGAGAGGCTGCAGAATACTGCGGTACAGAGAGAGAGAGAGACTGCAGAATACTGCGGTACAGGGAGAGAGAGAGACTGCAGAATACTGCGGCACAGAGAGAGAGAGACTGTAGAATACTGCGGCACAGAGAGAGAGAGAGACTGCAGAACACTGGGGTACAGAGAGAGAGAGAGACTGCAGAATACTGCGGTACAGAGAGAGAGAGACTGCAGAATACTGCGGTACAGAGAGAGAGAGACTGCAGAATACTGCGGTACAGAGAGAGAGAGACTGCAGAATACTGCGGTACAGAGAGAGAGAGACTGCAGAATACTGCGGTACAGAGAGAGAGAGACTGCAGAATACTGCGGTACAGAGAGAGAGAGAGAGGCTGCAGAATACTGCGGCACAGAGCGAGAGAGACTGCAGAATACTGCAGCACAGAGAGAGAGACTGCAGAATACTGCGGCACAGAGAGAGAGAGACTGCAGAATACTGCAGCACAGAGAGAGAGACTGCAGAATACTGCGGTACAGAGAGAGAGAGAGAGGCAGCAGAATACTGCGGTACAGAGAGAGACAGACTGCAGAATACTGCAGCACAGAGAGAGAGACTGCAGAATACTGCGGCACAGAGAGAGAAAGACTGCAGAATACTGCGGTACAGAGAGAGAGAGAGACTGCAGAATACTGCGGCACAGAGGGAGAGAGACCGTAGAATACTGCGGCACAGAGAGAGAGACTGCAGAATACTGCGGTACAGAGAGAGAGAGACTGCAGAATACTGCGGTACAGAGAGCGAGAGAGAGAGACTGCAGAATACTGCGGTAGAGGGAGAGAGACAGACTGCAGAATACTGCGGTACAGAGAGAGAGAGAGAGACTGCAGAACACGGCGGTACAGAGAGAGAGAGACTGCAGAATACTGCGGTACAGAGAGAGAGAGACTGCAGAATACTGCGGTACAGAGAGAGAGACTGCAGTATACTGCGGTACAGAGAGAGAGAGACTGCAGAATACTGCTGTACAGCGAGAGAGAGACTGCAGAATACTGCGGTTCAGAGAGAGAGAGACTGCAGAATACTGCGGTAGAGAGAGAGAGAGACTGCAGTATACTGCGGTACAGCGAGAGAGAGAGAGAATGCAGAACACTGCGGTACAGAGAGAGAGAGAGACTGCAGAATACTGCGGTATAGAGAGAGAGAGAGACTGCAGAATACTGCGGTATTGAGAGAGAGAGAGAGACTGCAGAATACTGCGGTACAGAGAGAGAGAGACTGCAGAATACTGCGGTACAGAGAGAGAGAGAGACTGCAGAACACTGCGGTACAGAGAGCGAGAGACTGCAGAATACTGCGGTACAGATAGAGAGAGAGAGACTGCAGAATACTGCGGTACAGAGAGAGAGACAGCAGAATACTGCAGTTCAGAGAGAGTGAGAGACTGCAGAATACTGCGGTACAGAGAGAGAGAGAGAGAGAGACTGCAGAATACTGCGGTACAGAGAGAGAGAGTGACTGCAGAACACTGCGGTACAGAGAGAGAGAGACTGCAGAATACTGCGGTACAGAGTGAGAGAGAGACTGCAGAATACTGCGGTACAGAGAGAGAGAGAGACTGCAGAATACTGCGGCACCGAGAGAGAGACTGCAGAATACTGCAGTACAGAGAGAGAGAGAGAGACTGCAGAATACTGCGGTACAGAGAGAGAGAGAGACTGCAGAATACTGCAGTACAGAGAGAGAGAGAGAGACTGCAGAATACTGCGGTACAGAGAGAGAGACTGCAGAATACTGCAGTACAGAGAGAGAGAGACTGTAGAATACTGCGGCACAGAGAGAGAGATTGACTGCAGAATACTGCGGTACAGAGAGACAGAGAGAGAGAGAGAGACTGCAGAATACTGCGGTACAGAGAGAGAGACTGCAGAATACTGCGGCACCGAGAGAGATACTGCAGAATACTGCGGTACAGAGAGAGAGAGAGAGACTGCAGAAAACTGCGGTACAGAGAGAGAGAGAGACTGCAGAATACTGCGGTACAGAGAGAGAGAGAGACTGCAGAATACTACGGCACAGAGAGAGAGAGAGACTGCAGAATACTGCGGTACAGCGAGAGAGATACTGCAGAATACTGCGGTACAGAGAGAGAGAGAGAGAGAGAGAGACTGCAGAATACTGCGGTACAGAGAGAGAGAGAGACTGCAGAATACTGCGGTACAGAGAGAGAGAGACTGCAGAATACTGCGGTACTGAGAGAGAGAGAGACTGCAGAATACTGCGGTACAGCGAGAGAGAGACTGCAGAATACTGCAGTACAGAGAGAGAGAGAGACTGCAGAGTACTGCGGTACAGAGAGAGAGACTGCAGAGTACTGCGGAACAGAGAGAGAGATATAGAGACTGCAGAATACTGCGGAACAGAGAGAGAGACTGCAGAATACTGCGGTACAGAGAGAGAGAAGGACTGCAGAATACTGCGGTACAGAGAGAGAGAGACTGCAGAATACTGCGGTACAGAGAGAGAGAGAGAGAGACTGCAGAATGCTGCGGTACAGAGAGAGAGTGAGAGACTGCAGAATACTGCGGTACAGAGAGAGAGAGAGACTGCAGAATACTGCGGTACAGAGAGAGAGAGAGACTGCAGAATACTGCGGTACAGAGAGAGAGAGAGAGACTGCAGAATACTGCGGTACAGAGAGAGAGAGAGACTGCAGAATACTGCGGTACAGAGAGAGAGAGAGACTGCAGAATACTGCGGTACAGAGAGAGTGAGAGACTGCAGAATACTGCGGTACAGAGAGAGAGACTGCAGAATACTGTGGTACAGAGAGAGAGAGAGACTGCAGAATACTGCGGTACAGAGAGAGAGACTGCAGAATACTGTGGTACAGAGAGAGAGAGAGACTGCAGAATAATGCGGCACAGAGAGAGACTGCAGAATACTGCGGTACAGAGAGAGAGAGAGTGACTGCAGAATACTGCGGCACAGAGAGAGACTGCAGAATACTGTGGTACAGAGAGAGAGAGAGACTGCAGAATACTGCGGCACAGAGAGAGACTGCAGAATACTGCGGTACAGAGAGAGAGACTGCAGAATACTGTGGTACAGAGAGAGAGAGAGACTGCAGAACACTGCGGTACAGAGAGAGAGAGACTGCAGAATACTGCGGTACAGAGAGAGAGAGAGACTGCAGAATACTGCGGCACAGAGAGAGAGAGAGACTGCAGAACACTGCGGTACAGAGAGAGAGAGACTGCAGAATACTGCGGTACAGAGAGAAAGACTGCAGAATACTGCGGTACAGAGAGAGAGAGAGACTGCAGAATACTGCGGTACAGAGAGAGGGAGAGACAGCAGAATACTGCGGTACAGAGAGAGAGAGACTGCAGAATACTGCGGTACTGAGAGAGAGAGAGAGACTGCAGAATACTGCGGTACAGCGAGAGAGAGACTGCAGAATACTGCGGTACAGCGAGAGAGAGACTGCAGAATACTGCGGTACAGAGAGAGAGAGAGAGAGACTGCAGAATACTGCGGTACAGAGAGAGAGAGACTGCAGAATACTGCGGTACAGAGAGAGAGAGAGAGACTGCAGAATACTGCGGTACAGCGAGAGAGAGACTGCAGAATACTGCGGTACAGCGAGAGAGAGACTGCAGAATACTGCGGTACAGAGAGAGAGAGACTGCAGAATACTGCGGTAGAGAGAGAGAGAGAGACTGCAGAACACTGCGGTACAGAGAGAGAGAGAGACTGCAGAATACTGCGGTATAGAGAGAGAGAGAGACTGCAGAATACTGCGGTATAGAGAGAGAGAGAGAGACTGCAGAATACTGCGGTACAGAGAGAGAGAGAGAGAGACTGCAGAATACTGCGGTACAGAGAGAGAGAGAGACTGCAGAACACTGCGGTACAGAGAGAGAGAGACTGCAGAATACTGCGGTACAGATAGAGAGAGAGAGACTGCAGAATACTGTGGTACAGAGAGAGAGACTGCAGAATACTGCGGTACAGAGAGAGAGAGAGAGAGAGAGAGAGAGACTGCAGAATACTGCAGTACAGAGAGAGAGACTGCAGAATACTGCAGTACAGAGAGAGTGAGAGACTGCAGAATACTGCGGTACAGAGAGAGAGATAGAGAGACTGCAGAATACTGCGGAACAGAGAGAGAGACTGCAGAATACTGCGGTACAGAGAGAGAGAGAGACTGCAGAATACTGCGGTACAGAGAGAGAGAGAGACTGCAGAATACTGCGGTACAGAGAGAGAGAGAGAGACTGCAGAATGCTGTGGTACAGAGAGAGAGAGAGACTGCAGAATACTGCGGTACAGAGAGAGAGAGAGACTGCAGAATACTGCGGTACAGAGAGAGAGAGAGAGACTGCAGAATACTGCGGTACAGAGAGAGAGAGAGACTGCAGAATACTGCGGTACAGAGAGAGAGAGAGACTGCAGAACACTGCGGTACAGAGAGCGAGAGACTGCAGAATACTGCGGTACAGATAGAGAGAGAGAGACTGCAGAATACTGCGGTACAGAGAGAGAGACAGCAGAATACTGCAGTTCAGAGAGAGTGAGAGACTGCAGAATACTGCGGTACAGAGAGAGAGAGAGAGAGACTGCAGAATACTGCGGTACAGAGAGAGAGAGTGACTGCAGAACACTGCGGTACAGAGAGAGAGAGACTGCAGAATACTGCGGTACAGAGTGAGAGAGAGACTGCAGAATACTGCGGTACAGAGAGAGAGAGAGACTGCAGAATACTGCGGCACCGAGAGAGAGACTGCAGAATACTGCAGTACAGAGAGAGAGAGAGAGACTGCAGAATACTGCGGTACAGAGAGAGAGAGAGACTGCAGAATACTGCAGTACAGAGAGAGAGAGAGAGACTGCAGAATACTGCGGTACAGAGAGAGAGACTGCAGAATACTGCAGTACAGAGAGAGAGAGACTGTAGAATACTGCGGCACAGAGAGAGAGATTGACTGCAGAATACTGCGGTACAGAGAGACAGAGAGAGAGAGAGAGACTGCAGAATACTGCGGTACAGAGAGAGAGACTGCAGAATACTGCGGCACCGAGAGAGATACTGCAGAATACTGCGGTACAGAGAGAGAGAGAGAGACTGCAGAAAACTGCGGTACAGAGAGAGAGAGAGACTGCAGAATACTGCGGTACAGAGAGAGAGAGAGACTGCAGAATACTACGGCACAGAGAGAGAGAGAGACTGCAGAATACTGCGGTACAGCGAGAGAGATACTGCAGAATACTGCGGTACAGAGAGAGAGAGAGAGAGAGAGAGACTGCAGAATACTGCGGTACAGAGAGAGAGAGAGACTGCAGAATACTGCGGTACAGAGAGAGAGAGACTGCAGAATACTGCGGTACTGAGAGAGAGAGAGACTGCAGAATACTGCGGTACAGCGAGAGAGAGACTGCAGAATACTGCAGTACAGAGAGAGAGAGAGACTGCAGAGTACTGCGGTACAGAGAGAGAGACTGCAGAGTACTGCGGAACAGAGAGAGAGATATAGAGACTGCAGAATACTGCGGAACAGAGAGAGAGACTGCAGAATACTGCGGTACAGAGAGAGAGAAGGACTGCAGAATACTGCGGTACAGAGAGAGAGAGACTGCAGAATACTGCGGTACAGAGAGAGAGAGAGAGACTGCAGAATGCTGCGGTACAGAGAGAGAGTGAGAGACTGCAGAATACTGCGGTACAGAGAGAGAGAGAGACTGCAGAATACTGCGGTACAGAGAGAGAGAGAGACTGCAGAATACTGCGGTACAGAGAGAGAGAGAGAGACTGCAGAATACTGCGGTACAGAGAGAGAGAGAGACTGCAGAATACTGCGGTACAGAGAGAGAGAGAGACTGCAGAATACTGCGGTACAGAGAGAGTGAGAGACTGCAGAATACTGCGGTACAGAGAGAGAGACTGCAGAATACTGTGGTACAGAGAGAGAGAGAGACTGCAGAATACTGCGGTACAGAGAGAGAGACTGCAGAATACTGTGGTACAGAGAGAGAGAGAGACTGCAGAATAATGCGGCACAGAGAGAGACTGCAGAATACTGCGGTACAGAGAGAGAGAGAGTGACTGCAGAATACTGCGGCACAGAGAGAGACTGCAGAATACTGTGGTACAGAGAGAGAGAGAGACTGCAGAATACTGCGGCACAGAGAGAGACTGCAGAATACTGCGGTACAGAGAGAGAGACTGCAGAATACTGTGGTACAGAGAGAGAGAGAGACTGCAGAACACTGCGGTACAGAGAGAGAGAGACTGCAGAATACTGCGGTACAGAGAGAGAGAGAGACTGCAGAATACTGCGGCACAGAGAGAGAGAGAGACTGCAGAACACTGCGGTACAGAGAGAGAGAGACTGCAGAATACTGCGGTACAGAGAGAAAGACTGCAGAATACTGCGGTACAGAGAGAGAGAGAGACTGCAGAATACTGCGGTACAGAGAGAGGGAGAGACAGCAGAATACTGCGGTACAGAGAGAGAGAGACTGCAGAATACTGCGGTACTGAGAGAGAGAGAGAGACTGCAGAATACTGCGGTACAGCGAGAGAGAGACTGCAGAATACTGCGGTACAGAGAGAGAGAGAGAGAGACTGCAGAATACTGCGGTACAGAGAGAGAGAGACTGCAGAATACTGCGGTACAGAGAGAGAGAGAGAGACTGCAGAATACTGCGGTACAGCGAGAGAGAGACTGCAGAATACTGCGGTACAGCGAGAGAGAGACTGCAGAATACTGCGGTACAGAGAGAGAGAGACTGCAGAATACTGCGGTAGAGAGAGAGAGAGAGACTGCAGAACACTGCGGTACAGAGAGAGAGAGAGACTGCAGAATACTGCGGTATAGAGAGAGAGAGAGACTGCAGAATACTGCGGTACAGAGAGAGAGAGAGACTGCAGAACACTGCGGTACAGAGAGAGAGAGACTGCAGAATACTGCGGTACAGATAGAGAGAGAGAGACTGCAGAATACTGTGGTACAGAGAGAGAGACTGCAGAATACTGCGGTACAGAGAGAGAGAGAGAGAGAGAGAGAGAGACTGCAGAATACTGCAGTACAGAGAGAGAGACTGCAGAATACTGCAGTACAGAGAGAGTGAGAGACTGCAGAATACTGCGGTACAGAGAGAGAGATAGAGAGACTGCAGAATACTGCGGAACAGAGAGAGAGACTGCAGAATACTGCGGTACAGAGAGAGAGAGAGACTGCAGAATACTGCGGTACAGAGAGAGAGAGAGACTGCAGAATACTGCGGTACAGAGAGAGAGAGAGAGACTGCAGAATGCTGCGGTACAGAGAGAGAGAGAGACTGCAGAATACTGCGGTACAGAGAGAGAGAGAGAGAGAGAGAGACTGCAGAATACTGTGGTACAGAGAGAGAGAGAGACTGCAGAATACTGCGGTACAGAGAGAGAGAGAGACTGCAGAATACTGCGGTACAGAGAGAGAGAGAGAGACTGCAGAATACTGCGGTACAGAGAGAGAGAGAGACTGCAGAATACTGCGGTACAGAGAGAGAGAGAGACTGCAGAATACTGCGGTACAGGGAGAGAGAGAGACTGCAGAATACTGTGGTACAGAGAGAGAGAGAGACTGCAGAACACTGCGGTACAGAGAGAGAGAGAGACTGCAGAACACTGCGGTACAGGGAGAGAGAGAGAGACTGCAGAATACTGCGGTACAGAGAGAGAGAGACTGCAGAATACTGCGGTACAGAGAGAGAGAAAGACTGCAGAATACTGCGGTACAGAGAGAGAGAGAGAGACTGCAGAATACTGCGGTACAGCGAGAGAGAGACTGCAGAATACTGCGGTACAGAGAGAGAGAGACTGCAGAATACTGCGGTAGAGAGAGAGAGAGAGAGACTGCAGAATACTGCTGTACAGCGAGAGAGAGAGAGACTGCAGAACACTGCGGTAGAGAGAGAGAGAGAGACTGCAGAATACTGCGGTACAGAGAGAGAGTGAGACTGCAGAATACTGCGGTACAGAGAGAGAGAGAGACTGCAGAATACTGCGGTGTAGAGAGAGAGAGACTGCAGAATACTGCGGTACAGAGAGAGAGAGAGAGAGACTGCAGAATACTGCGGTACAGAGAGAGAGAGAGATGCAGAATACTGCGGTAGAGAGAGAGAGAGAGACTGCAGAATACTGCGGTACAGAGAGAGAGAGAGAGAGACTGCAGAATACTGCGGTACAGAGAGAGAGAGAGACTGCAGAACACTGCGGTACAGAGAGAGAGATACTGCAGAATACTGCGGTACAGAGAGAGAGAGAGCCTGCAGAATACTGCGGTACAGAGAGAGAGAGAGAGACTGCAGAATACTGCGGTACAGAGAGAGAGAGAGACTGCAGAATACTGCGGTACAGAGAGAGAGAGACTGCAGAATACTGCGGTACAGATAGAGAGAGAGAGACTGCAGAATACTGCGGTACTGAGAGAGAGAGAGACTGCAGAATACTGCGGTACAGCGAGAGAGAGACTGCAGAATACTGCGGTACAGAGAGAGAGAGGGAGAGCGAGAGAGAGAGAGAGACTGCAGAATACTGCGGTACAGAGAGAGAGAGAGACTGCAGAACACTGCGGTACAGAGAGAGAGAGAGACTGCAGAATACTGCGGTACAGAGAGAGAGAGAGACTGCAGAACACTGCGGTACAGAGAGAGAGAGAGACTGCAGAATACTGCGGTACAGAGAGAGAGAGACTGCAGAATACTGCGGTACAGAGAGAGAGAGAGACTGCAGAATACTGCGGTACAGAGAGAGAGAGAGACTGCAGCATACTGCGGTACAGAGAGAGAGAGGGAGAGCGAGAGAGAGAGAGAGACTGCAGAATACTGCAGTACAGAGAGAGAGAGAGAGACTGCAGAACACTGCGGTACAGAGAGAGAGAGACTGCAGAATACTGCGGTACAGAGAGAGAGAGAGGCTGCAGCATACTGCGGTACAGAGAGAGAGACTGCAGCATACTGCGGTACAGAGAGAGAGAGAGAGACTGCAGAATACTGCGGTACAGAGAGAGAGAGAGACTGCAGAACACTGCGGTACAGAGAGAGAGACTGCAGAATACTGCGGTACAGAGAGAGAGAGACTGCAGAATACTGCTGTACAGAGAGAGAGAGAGACTGCAGAACACTGCGGTACAGAGAGAGAGAGAGACTGCAGAATACTGCGGTACAGAGAGAGAGAGAGAGACTGCAGAATACTGCGGTACAGAGAGAGAGAGACTGCAGAATACTGCTGTACAGAGAGACAGAGAGAGACTGCAGAATACTGCGGTACAGAGAGAAAGAGAGACTGCAGAATACTGCGGTACAGAGAGAGAGAGAGAGACTGCAGAATACTGCGGTACAGAGAGAGAGAGACTGCAGAATACTGCGGTACAGAGAGAGAGAGACTGCAGAATACTGCGGTACAGAGAGAGAGAAAGACTGCAGAACACTGCGGTACAGAGAGAGAGAGAGAGAGACTGCAGAACACTGCGGTACAGAGAGAGAGAGAGACTGCAGAATACTGCGGTACAGAGAGAGCGAGAGACTGCAGAATACTGCGGTACAGAGAGAGAGAGAGACTGCAGAACACTGCGGTACAGAGAGACAGAGAGAGACTGCAGAATACTGCGGTACAGAGAGAGAGACTGCAGAATACTGCGGTACAGAGAGAGAGAGAGAGACTGCAGAATACTGCGGTACAGAGAGAGAGAGACTGCAGAATACTGCGGTACAGAGAGAGAGAGAGAGACTGCAGAATACTGCGGTACAGAGAGAGACTGCAGAATACTGTGGTACAGAGTGAGAGAGACTGCAGAATACTGCGGTACAGAGAGAGAGAGAGACTGCGGTACAGAGAGAGAGAGAGACTGCAGAATACTGCGGTACAGAGAGAGAGAGACTGCAGAATACTGCGGTACAGAGAGAGAGAGACTGCAGAATACTGCGGTACAGAGAGAGAGAGAGACTGCAGAATACAGTGGTACTTGTTTTAGGAGAACTAAGTAAGTTCCGATTGCTTCAGAGGGTCAGTTAAGAGTAAAGCACGTTGCTGTGGGTCTGGAGTCACGTGCAGGCCAGACCGGGTAAGGACGGCAGATTTCCCTCCCTAACGGACATGAGTGAACCAGATGGGTTTGTACAGAAAGTTGACAGCTTTCTGGCACTTTGAAAACTGAAGTCAAATTCTCAAACTATCTGACTTGGCATTTCATCGACTCGCAGAATGGCTCAGCACACAAGGCCATTCAGCCCATGGGATCCATGTTAGCCCTTTGAAAGAGAGATCCAATGGTCCCACTCCCTCGGCTCCTTACCCCAGAGCCTGGAAATCGCTCCTTTCCCATTGCTTATCCAATTGTCTTTGGGAAGTTCCTGTTGAATCTGTTACCGCCGCCCTCTCAGGCAGAACCTGCCGGATCTCAGCAACTGGCTGTGTGAATACACACATTCTCCTCGCCTCCCGGGCTGACATTTTGAGAGCGCACTGTGATGGGCCTGTTTATGTTGTTGTGCAAGGGGATGGGGAGGATTTGGAGTAACCGTGGGAGAGTTTTTAACAGATTGACCACGACCTGACTGAGTGTGGACAATGTCTGAGGGTCGATTCGGGCATCACAGCAACACAGACAGGCTTGTGGGAAAAGTCAGCTGAGTGATTCGATTGGACGATAGGGGGAAGCTGAGAGTGAATCACCGCTCTGATTTTTCACAATGTTATCTCTGTGTCACAGGGTCACCCTGGAAAAGAAGGACCCACCGGAGAGAAGGGAAGTCCGGTAGGTACAACTGATCTGCTCCTTCCTCCTGCTTGCTATTGTGCGAAATAAAGACATCTCGCTTGATCCAGCCATGTATCACAGAGAAATACATTGCAGAAAAGGCCCTTCGGCCCATCCAGTCTGCACCGCTGCACGAAAGGCGCTGATCTGCCCAGCACTTGGCTCCCAGCCTCGAACGTTCAGACGGCCAAGCGCTCATCCAGGTTCTTTTTTAAAGGATGTGAGGCAACCCGCCTCCCCCCCCCCCCCTCCCCCCCCCCCCCGCTCCCAGACACCGCGTTCCAGACCCGCCTCTACCCCCCCCCCGCTCCCAGACACCACGTCCCAGACCCGCCTCTCCCCCCCACACCCCCCCTCCCCCCCCTCCCAGACAGCGCGTTCCAGACCCGCCTCCCCCCCCCCCGCTCCCAGACACCACGTCCCAGACCCGCCTCTACCCCCCCCCCCCGCTCCCAGACACCACGTTCCAGACCCGCCTCTCCCCCCCACACCCCCCTCCCCCCCCTCCAGACACCACGTTCCAGACCCGCCTCGACCCCCCCCCTCCCAGACACCACGTTCCAGACCCGCCTCTACCCCCCCCTCCCCCCCGCTCCCAGACACCACGTTCCAGACCCGCCTCTCCCCCCCACACCCCCCTCCCCCCCCCCCTCCCAGGCAGCGCGTTCCAGACCCGCCTCTCCCCCCCACACCCCCCTCCCCCCCCTCCCAGGCAGCGCGTTCCAGACCCGCCTCTACCCCCCCCCTCCCCCCCCCCCGCTCCCAGACACCGCGTTCCAGACCCGCCTCTCCCCCCCCCACCCCCCCCCCCCAGACACCACGTTCCAGACCCGCCTCTACCCCCCCCCCTCCCCCCCGCTCCCAGACACCACGTTCCAGACCCGCCTCTCCCCCCCACACCCCCCTCCCCCCCCTCCCAGACACCACGTTCCAGACCCGCCTCGACCTCCCCCCCTCCCAGACACCACGTTCCAGACCCGCCTCTACCCCCCCCCTCCCCCCCGCTCCCAGACACCACGTTCCAGACCCGCCTCTCCCCCCCACACCCCCCTCCCCCCCCCCCTCCCAGGCAGCGCGTTCCAGACCCGCCTCTCCCCCCCACACCCCCCTCCCCCCCCTCCCAGGCAGCGCGTTCCAGACCCGCCTCTACCCCCCCCCTCCCCCCCCCCCGCTCCCAGACCACCGCGTTCCAGACCCGCCTCTCCCCCCCCCACCCCCCCCCCCCAGACACCACGTTCCAGACCCGCCTCTACCCCCCCCTCCCCCCCGCTCCCAGACACCACGTTCCAGACCCGCCTCTCCCCCCCCCCCCATCCCAGGCAGAGCGTCCCAGACTCGCCTCTCCCCCCCCTCCCAGACACCACGTTCCAGACCCGCCTCTACCCCCCGCTCCCAGACACCACGTTCCAGACCCGCCTCTCCCCCCCCCACCCACCCCCCCAGACACCACGTTCCAGACCCGCCTCTACCCCCCCCCCAGACACCACGTTCCAGACCCGCCTCTACCCCCCCCTCCCCCCCGCTCCCAGACACCACGTTCCAGACCCGCCTCTCCCCCCCCCCCACCCCAGGCAGAGCGTCCCAGACTCGCCTCTCCCCCCCCCTCCCAGACACCACGTTCCAGACCCGCCTCTACCCCCCCCTCCCAGACACCACGTTCCAGACCCGCCTCTCCCCCCCACACCCCCCCTCCCCCCCCTCCCAGGCAGCGCGTTCCAGACCCGCCTCTTCCCCCCCCCCCCCTCCCAGGCAGCGCGTTCCAGACCCGCCTCTCCCCCCCACCCCCCCCCCTCCCCCCCCCTCCCAGGCAGCGCGTTCCAGACCCGCCTCTCTCCCCCCCCCCCTCCCAGGCAGAGCGTCCCAGACTCGCCTCTCCCCCCCCCTCCCAGACAGCGCGTTCCAGACCCGCCTCTACCCCCCCCTCCCCCCCCCCCCCCGCTCCCAGACACCACGTTCCAGACCCGCCTCTCTCCCCCCCCCCCCCCCCCCCAGACACCACGTTCCAGACCCGCCTCTCCCCCCCCCCCCCAGACACCACGTTCCAGACCCGCCTCTCCCCCCCACCCCCCAGACACCACGTTCCAGACCCGCCTCTCTCCCCCCCCCCCCCCCCCCCTCCCAGACACCACGTTCCAGACCCGCCCTCTACCCCCCTCCCAGGCCGAGCGTTCCAGACCCTCACCACCCTCTGGGGAAAAATGTTTTTCTTAAAATCCCCCCCCATACCTCCCGTCCCTCACCTTCAACCTGTGTCCCCCTCGTGACTGACCCTTCAACCAAGGGAAACAGCTGCTCCCTATCCACCCTGTCCGTGCCCCTCAGAATCTTGTGCACCTCGATCAGGTCGTCCCTCAGTCGTCTCTGCTCCAGAGAAACCAACCTATCCACCCTCTCTTCATAACTGAAATGTTCCGTCCCAGGCAACATCCTGGTGAATCTCCTCTGCACCCCCTCCAGTGCAATCACCTCCTTCCGATAATGTGGCGACCTGAACTGCACACAGTGCTCCAGCTGTGGCCTCACCAAAGTTCTGTCCAACTCCAACCTGACCTCCCTGCTTTTGTAATCACAGCCTCGATTGATAAAGGCGAGTGTCCCATTTGCCTTTTTCACCACCCTATTAACCTGCCCTTCTGCCTTCAGAGATCTATTTCCAAACACGCCAAGGTCCCTTTGTTCCTCAGGACTTCCCAGTGTCAGGCCGTTCACTGAGTACTTCCTCGTTAAATTGCTCCTTCCAGAGTGGATCACCTCACACTTTCCGGGTTAAATTCCTTCTGCCACCTTTCTGCCCATTTGACCAGCCCGTCTGTATCTCCCTGTATCCCGAGACACTCAACCTCACTGTTAAACCCCCTGGCCCCCCTACCCACCCCCCCTCGCCGTGTGCCCAGGGCACGCTCCCCCCGCTTCCCCCTTCCCCCCGCTCTCCCACTCATTCTTTCCCCGCTCCCCTGTCCCCTCCTTCCCCCCCGCTTCCCCTGCCCCCGCCCCCCCTTCCCTCCCATCCCCTTCCCCCCACCCCCCCCTTCCCCCCAATCCCCTTCCCCCCACCCCCCCTTCCCCCCAATCCCCTTCCCCCCACCCCCCCCTTCCCCCCAATCCCCTTCCCCCCACCCCCCCTTCCCCCACTCACCCCCGCTCCCCCCTCACCACCCCAGCGACCTGGCTTCCAGGCGTCTCCTCCTCTCCCACATTGGGAACATTCCCAAGGTGAGTGTGTGAAAA